>NC_081352.1:63866302-63888086 GCF_029784015.1 Lycium ferocissimum
TTCGGTCAAGGGCCCAAGGGGGTACGAGTCCCGATAGTCCGGGGGCCCGGCCCCCGGATAGGTGGGGTGCCCTCACCCCCATCGGAAATTGGGGTGTGACACTAAGTAATCAACATCACAAAATAATTATCCTAACATGAGCCGTGAACCAGGCTAACCGGAAACCCAAAAATAACATAATCCAAACAGAAAAAACAAAACAAACCAAAGAAAAAGAAAGATTGTCTGAAACTGCAGAACCAGACATGGGCAACTATAACATCATCAAAAGGGAAAGGGAGGGGGGGAGAAGGATCTCTAATCCTCCATCTTGCTTATGGCGTCATCATCATCAGAACTGCCTACTGCCTCCACCTGCCCAACTTCACCACCAGCCTCACGGGGCATCTCCAGGAAGGAATACCTATCAGAGTCGTCCTCGTCGCTCACGGGAATCGGCACGCCAGGGAGCATGGTGTCTCATATGGCCTTAGTCCCTCTCTAGTTATAGACGAACATTTTATCCCAGGATCTGTTCCTGGCAACCTCAACATCGAAATCCTCCTGAAGTTTCTTGTGGCCTGTGGCCAAGGTGGAATAGACTGTCTGCATGGAGGCAAGCAACTCTCCCATAGTCTTCTAGGTATTGAAATAACCCTTCATCTCATCCCTGGTGACAAAGGCGGCAGCATCACCCGATGAACTGGAACCATCAGCTGGCATGGGCATCGCCCAAAACATGGCCTCCATCTCATCAAAGAGCGTCTCTATACGCTCAAAGGACCTCGAAGGTGAGAGGGCCCTGGGCCTCCCAAGCCCCCCGACCGCCCTCATCATCGCCCCCCGACCGCTTTCTCCCTCTCGGGCATCACTAACCTTTCTCCTCTTCCTACTCTCCCTACTAACCACGGCAGTACCCCAACCCTTCACCAGAAGTGGATGAAACAAACTATCACTGGGCACCCACTTATCCATCGCATTTTCTCTTGGCACCTTAAACCTCTTGCAAAGCGAGGTGATCAAGGACGGAAACATCAAACTTGCACCCCCGTCCCTCAGGAAGTCCTTCCACTCCGCAACCACCTGAGAGCTGACATTAACTGGTATGTCCGCAAAGACACAAGCAACAACCAAAGCACGAGGGAAAGTCATATCCCAGAGCGCAAATGTATAACCACCGCTTTGCCTCCGCAGTAAAACAATCACTGGAGATCACAGCCTTGCCATCGGCCTAAATGGCATACCTTATCTCACTCTCATGAACCAACACCGAAGCCAATCACCTCGAATCCTGCTCCGTCGCCTTGGCTGCAAAAGGCTCCTCTAGATGATTGCCAAGTTTATACACCCTATTGATGGCCTTGGGCCCCACCTTCACCCTAGCACCCCAGATAACAATCTCTGGGCTAGGAGATTCCCATTCCATCATAGGCAACATAGCATAAAACTCTCTCACCTAGTTTTGGTTGCAAAGCCCGGGGTCCTCGACCAAACGGTTCCACTTGATTCGATTTAACCGAGTAAGAAAATTCGAAGCCCGTTTGTCTACATTGGTCATATCGAAGCCCTGATCCAATAGTAAGGATGTGGGCAGTTGCTGCAAGTACAACTGGTAGCTAGGAACAACTTGAAAAACTGAACGAAATACCCTTCCGCCCCCCCCAAATCTAGTGCACGTTGTGCAGCACCGTCGTTGCACCGTTGGGGGTGCCGCTGTTACGGTAAAAAGCCCGCTACAGTGGCCATGTAAAAAATTCCCCATTGACTGCTAAAGAGATAGGACGATCGCTCCCAAGGACCGCCGCAACGATAACCCGGCCCGGCGAAGCGTATCGTCGTCTGAAAGAACCTATCGAGAAATTTCAGTCTCCGACCCCAAATTTTGACCCAAACATCATTTGCCGGCACAGATCTAAACAAAAATCAATGTGCATGAAGTCTAAGTCCATTAAGGGACTGTTCTAACAACAAACCAACATAGATTTCGGGATTATCCGAATAAATTCTAGAGTAAATTTTCTTTACTATGTTTGAGTTTTTAGGTCCAAATATGTTCATCAACTAGGTAGCACTCGATGTTTAGATGATCCTAACACTAAATTAGTTGTAAAATTCAGCCTATCAACACCCCATGAACCCATTAACCAAAAACCCAAAAACCCCAACTTTGGCGGTTAATAAACCCATTAATCGAGGTATAAGGACCTACAAATCATGCTTACCTATTCTAATACAAGTAGAGAGGGGAAATTTCTTACCTTGAGGGCTGAGAATTCAAGTGTGGTTAGAGATGATTGTGAGTGACCTTGGAAACCCTCATTTCCTTCCACTTGGGGAATAATTTTTTATAGTTTAAGTTTGGATTACAGTGAAGGTTGAAGTATGGACTATTAAGGGTGCTTTATGAGGATGGGAGGGGAAGTTGAGGGTTTGTAACTGATTGGGAGTGGGAGGAGAATCGTGGGTGAGGGGGAGTGTATGTGGAATGGGAAGAGGAAGAGCCTTTTAGTTCTTTCCTGGTTTCTGTCAACCGCTCTAGTGGCAGGCATACAACTTCGGCGGTACCGGCGGCGCTTTTATCAAGCGAAAGGCGGTAAGCAAAGGCAAGGTCCCACCAAAGCATCGATTATGACCCGCGATTAAGTCTCACCCATGTATTTTTCCCGTGGACCTATGTGTAAAACTTATCTAAGCTTACCCGAGTCATTACCCTCGATACGCCCTTGCTGTTTAAGGACGAACGGTTGTTTAATTGGTATCTGATATAACTACTCGTTCCGTCGTTACGGTGAATTTCAAAATATTCATGTCACCGACTCCTGAAGACATGCTTGAGCATTCCCTTAAGACCGGGGAACTGTTAACTTGATCGGGAAATCGTCTGAGTTACGTGTGAAGAATTATATCGGGGCCAGCGAGCCCAGTGTTAGCCATTTTAGCGCTATCCAGGTCGCCCCAGTGGTGCCTCGAGTGGCTTGTCCGCCCTCAAGAGACATTGCGTAAAATCACCGATCAGCCGGCGGCCGTGCCTTTGAGCGGTACCGGCCCCGGGCGGTGACAGATTCGCCCCGCCGGTCACGTACAGTGGTTCCACATATTTAAGTGACATTTCAGAAATTGGCTTCAATTCTCAAAACCCTAAAGGGTACAACCGCTTTTAGAGTAATTTTGGGGCCAAAAATGATACTTCCTTGGGAAAGGTTATCCCCCTAACCTCTTCCATTAATTCTCCTAACATTGACTCTCATTAAATATCCTTGTCTTGAATCATAAATGGGTATCTCAAATTTCTTAAGTTCCAAAATGGTGAACCCTTGTCCTTCTTGATATAAAAATCCTTAGAATATTTTCCTATGCTCATCATCCTAACGTGGTTCCCAACCTAATCCTTCACGTACCCCATTAAAATACATATGGGTCTCTATTTTAGATCTTGCAAATGGGTTTCTTGACATAAGCCTAAAATGACAATTTGACCAAACTAGTGACTTGAATATGGCCATGAATGTCCTAAATAATGGTTAATTGATCAACTAGCATTGCGATAGTGAATTTTTAGGTAGGATAAAAATTCCATTTCTACCTTAGCAATTTCAAAGTCCTTGGAAAGGACCCTAATGGTGAGTTCTACCCTTGGGTCTCATGGTTGTCTCCGAGCTTTTCATATGGATTACGCGGTGGTGATTAATTGAGGCGTCATTAGATGTTCATGGCAACCGCTCGGCCATGAGATAGGTTATGTCTTCCTTTCGATAGACTCCGGTTAGTTTTCCGTATTGTTGTATAGAAGAAACGAAGAATGCATGCATAGGAACTTGGAGATTTAATGGAATTCTAGGATGGTATTTGTGTGTGACTTGTTTGCTCGGGCTGGTGGCTTGTAGACTCCTTAGGTGTTGATGTGGTTTATTTCTTGATTATCGGTGGATTTATGTGACTTAGGAGTAGCGGATGAATTCTATTTGTGTTTGACGATGAAAATTTCTTGTAATACGTAACTACTTGTGCTGAACTTACATGCTTAGTGAACGGATAAATTGTGTTGTGGTCGTGAATGAGTCCCAAATCAGTAGTGGTAAATAACTAAGGCGTGAGTGAGAAACCTATTCTAAGACAATAGGCTGGGCTAGGAATGTGGTAATAATGTATATAAATTGGAAGACCTGATATGTGTTGGGACTAGCCACCCCGTTATGTGTGTGTATTGTTCCATTTTAATGGTTGATGGTACGAGTAGTGGTGAATATCAGAATCCGTGTTACTATCTTGATTGAGATATGGTTGGCATACCGTTGTTGGTATTTGCATTATGATACATTTTTGACGTACCCGTTATTGGTACTAATAATATTGATATATTGTTGGCATACCTTTTATGGTATTGTGAAATGATACATTGATGGCGTACCCCTTCGTGGTACTTGTGATATTGAACTTGATTGTTGAATACTTGATGTACGCATTGCACTCATTCTTACACATCCATGATGCATGGCAATACCCAGTGATGATCCGGTATCGTTGATTAAATAAATTGATATTTGATAAACTCCTTATTTGAGTGATTGTAAAGGCCGATGTCCGAAGATCCATTCCGGAATCATTGATTATATGAAATTGATGTTTGATAAACTCTTTTACTTGAGTGATTGTGAGAAAGACAATATCCGAGGTTCAATTCCAGAATCGTTGATAAGTGCATTGCATACATTCCCTCATAATCATGATGCATGGCCGATAGCCGGTAAGTATCCGATATCGTTTGTTGAGCAACTCTTTTACTTGAGTGATTGTGAGAGGCTGATAACCGACGATCTATTTCGACATCGTTGTTAGTGCATGGGCTGCGCGGGTCCCCCAAGTTGGTGCCGGTGAGACTCCCCCTGTGAGCAATTAGCCAGGGTCCTGTCTGTCCATTAGGAAAAGATCCGGGACGGGTGGCACTTAGACTTCGCAAAACATGCAGGGTTGTGCTACCAAGACGTCGATATTTCTGTCCGGAGTACATGTGTATACCTCATTTGCATGGCATGCATCGCATTCATACCATTATCGCATTACATTACATTATGACTTGGTCGAGATGCATGTGGCGATTGTATTGCGATGATTCTATTGTGTTGATTGGATTATGATGAATTCGTTGTAATGATCGTAATACAATGATTCTATCGTAGTGATTGGTTGGATCGGATATACTTAGACTTATCATATGGGGTTTAGATACTATACATAGGCAATGACAAACATTTGAACTCGATTCATGTGACTTATAATGTTGACTTGTACCTGTTAAATAAATCTAAAACTAGTAGTGTATCGTGTTAAACGAGGTTGGGCATGAAGGTGTCGTAACAATGAGTTCGCTCCTAAAACACGAACGAGCGACTTGGGAATCGTAAAGATGTTGACAATCTGTATAGGTGTTTGGCCAACTTATAATTTATGGTAGATTAGTTGTGACTTAAGTGATATTGAAGTTGTGAGCTACTGTTCGGGATATGTGACTTGATTTAGTGATTATCATCATTATTCATGAATTCTTTACTAATATGTGTTACTTGTCACACCTCGCACTTTCAGAGCATGAGAATGCTACGTACTTCACCATATTAATGGTGCATCAGAGACATCCCATGAAGTTTTGGAAGGTACAAGCCATGGGAAGTACGTAGCAAGGAAGTACAGAATGAATTACGATCTCGTAAGTCGTAACCAGGAAGAAAAACCTTGGAACCAAAGGACATGACTATTATCAAGTATGATTAATGATAAATATCATGTATGGAGAGTTTCGAAAGATTTCGGACCAAGCAAATCGAAGAAAATAAGTTTGTCGAAAATTTGGAAAAAAGATGGCAGAATTTTGGACAGAATTTTTGGTCAAGTGTTGAGGGGTAGATCTCCGGGTATATCAGGAGTTTTAAGGTGTTTCAAGAGCCAAAAATGAAGTTCATCGAGTCTAGTTTCAATGAAGTTCGTCGAGTCTAGTTTCCAACGCAACAAACCGTTCGTCAATACGACATTAGAGTAGAGAGTTATGGATGTTTTAAAACGGACAGTCAAAGGAATCCGAACCTGGGCGGAAAATCAAGAAAACTCACTTAAAAGCCCACTTATGTGGTGACCCAGCCAAATCCGAATTTGGCAGCTATAAAAGGGCCTCTACACTTTATTTTATTCATTTTTCTTCAATTCCACAACCCTGTAGAAATCTCCTAACATCTCTACGCCTCTCTAGAATCTCCCATACTTCTTTCTCCATTATAAGGGTGTTCTTGAAGATTCTCCACCATTCCAAAACATTCTATACCATCACAAAAGAGGATCAAACTCCAAAACCCCTAGCTAATTCATGGAGAAGGATTGTTCTTGTCTCTACTTAATGTTGTGATGAATTTGGTCTTGGAAAAAGTTGAGTGGGGTGAAGTTCTTCTAGTGTAAGGTATGTTCTCCATCCTATTTCTCATGATTAAGTTGATTTGAAGGTTTAGCAAGTCCTATAAAAGAAGAGAATCATAGTAGAGAAGTTCAAAGTATTAAAGTGAAGATGATGACTATGAAATGAATTTGAAAGGAGATTTTAGATTAATTTGAGATTAAATATAATTCTTTGATTATGGTATTGTGGATATTGTTATGGTTGGTTGAGAAATTGGGAAAAACATCGTGTGGGATGTTTTATGGAGTATATTGGTGTTCATGATGATGTTGTTGATATTAGTATTGCTATTGTTGTTGTTTTGTTGGTATTGTGATTTCGGGCTAGGGATATAAACAGGGGAGATGCTACTCGAATTTCGACAGATTTTAAAAGGAATTAATTTGAGGGCTAAAGACAAGCATTTAACGATAAGACTAATAATAGTATAAATTTTCTTAAATGTAGATTTATGAGCTTAGAAGGATAAGCGTGAAGTAGTAGGAGACTAAAAAGTTATGTTAAGGCTAGTCCCTTTTTTTCTAAAGGCATGATTCTTTCTTACAAACCTATGTTTTCCATAACATCCTTATTCCCAAAAAGCTAGAAGTTCATGATTCTCATAGTTCTTATATTCCTAAAGATAGAGGTTTCCTATGATGATAATGATGATGAGGATGATCCCATTTCTAGAGATTCCAAAGCTTACGATTTTAATGCTATTATGAGATTATGGAGTTTCTCTCATGAGTTCTTGATTTTATCCATTGTTGTTGATCTCACCTCAAAATACTTGTTCCTTCGAGGTGAGATATAGCGATGATGATAATTCCATCTCTAATGCTATCTAAGTTCAGCATTCTTGCAACTCTCATGACACTATTGATCTCATCTTACGATAGTTGATCCTCTAAGGAAAGATGTGGTGATAATGATAACGAAGATGATGAAGTGCTTTTATTTATGTACTCTTATACATGTATATATGTAGTCATGTATGACACCGAGTCCCGAAGGGGCCGGATACGAATATTATCGAGACCCAAAAGGGCCGGGTACGGATATTATCGAGACCCGAAAGGGCTGGGTACGGATATACCGAGTCCCAAAAGGGCAGGGTACGGATACTATCTAGCCTTACTATGGCCGGGTACGAATATTATCGAACCTTACTATGGTCGGGTACGGATAATACCGAGCCTATATGGCCGGGTACGGTGTTGTATTGTATTGTATGGTATTGTATAGATAGGATGGATATATGAAATGTTCTTTTAGAAAAAGGTTAAGTAAGTATGACGAACATCTTGAAAGGTATTATGAGATATAAACGGTTCTTTTATCTTCCGTTATTTTTCGTGCTTTTATCATGTTACTATTCATGCCTTACATACTCAGTACACTATTTGTACTGACGTCCCTTCTTGTGGATGTTGCGTTCATGCCCGCAGGTAGATAGGTAGACGGATCTGACCCATAGGAGCTTCATCAGCGGAATCTCAAGAGTGCTCCATTTGCTTCGGAGCTGCAGTCTATTGGTGTTGGTCCTTATGGTCACTTGTATTCTATGTAGAGGCTCGTAGACATGTGTGTACAATTAGATGTTTCATAGCCTTATCGTTCATGCTGTTGGGTAATATTATGGTAGCCTTGTCGGCTTGTGACGATAGGCTTAGTTGTTGTTGATTATGTAAAGTTGTGTCGTTATGTTGTGAGATATGTCCTTACAGATTATGACATCCATGAGTTATCTTTATGGTCCACCCAGAAATGATTATGAGATGTATGTTTAGAGGTGCTCGGTGTGTTAGCTCCGGGTGCCCGTCATGGCCCTCTGGTTGGGTCGTGACAAAAGTGATATCAGAGCAGTTCGTCCTAGGGAGTGTCTACGAGCCGTGTCCAGTAGAGTCTTGTTTATGGGTGTGAAGTGCACCACACTTATAAACAAGAGGTCGGGGCATTTAGGAACCATTGACTCTTCCTTCTCATCTTAGATCGTGCCGTAGAGCTAAATTATAAGATGTGATGTCCCTGATTCTAACCCTAAATGTTTTGATTGTGGATAAGCAGTTGATTATGCCGCTATGAGGTAATTGATGAGAAATGAAATTTTTACTCCAAAAGGTATGTTTCCTGCCTTATTGATATTGATAGACTTTGATATAAGAACTGGAGCGAGATGTTACGGGTATTTGTGATCGCCCTGTGAGGCATTGGATGTGTTTTCTGGGCTGTGTGCAGGAATGAGGCAGTAAGAAGTATAGAGGAAACTACGAAATTTTTACAAATTGAATTGTTTGAATGTCTATGCTATAGAGAAAGAATGAAGGGAAAATGTGACAATCGGATGTTTGGTAAGTCATGATTGAATGAACCATTATGAGACGCTTTCAAAGAGAAGTTTTAGAATGATTTTAATTTAAGGGATGAACCCTGGAGGGGAAAAATGATTAGTAATTAAAGGAGTTGGAATGAGTTGCATTCGAGATTTTGGAGGATTGAGACTTATTGAAAGCATAAGGAAAGTTGATATTAGGAACTCAAATACGGTATTACGATTTATAGATTAGATTGGTTAGTAAGAGGTAACGAAGAGATATTGCTATGGAAAAAGGAAGTTAATAAGTAGAGGAAAGTTTTACTCTAGAAGTTTATATACATATATATGCATAAGATCAGGACGGGTTGATGATGGGTTGTACTTATAGTGGAATGTTCTACAGATTTCTAGGCACATACTATAAAATGGCCAAGGGAAAAGAGCATTTTAAGAGCAAAGGAAATCAAGAAGGACCTTGAGGACGAAAGTAAGAGAAAGTATGTTAATGAATTGGTTAAAGGAAGTTATGTGGCCATCGACGGTAATAGGAAGTCTAATAAATTAGTAAGGTTGGTCAAAGGTAGACATTGATAGAATAAGACAATGGACTTGGAATAGAGATACGATTACAAAGGAAACAGGACGAATATACGAGGGATAGACATATATACGAGCAAGCTATAGTATCGTAAAGGGAAATAAGAAATGAATGAAGGGAGAAAGAAAATGGTGTATTTTACTAATATTTCATGATGAGAACAAGAATCGACGAGACATTAGAAGGACTATGATGCATGATTATAATACAAGCAATTAGTTAAGAAAAAAAATATGGGACAATGTGAGCTAAACTAAGGAAAGGACGAATCGTGAGTATGAATGAGATAGAGTATCAACTTTTACTAGTATGGTAAAGACATAAATCGAAATCGGGAACCAAGAGTAAGAAGAATCTCAAGTTTACTAGTAAAAAGATAATTATGAAGGAAGATTACGGTGGAAGGAGCGTTGTATAGTTAGAAACTCCATAAAGAGCCCGACGAACTTTGATGTCAACATTAATTCATTAGCCTAGAGGATTACTAATCATGAAAGGTAGAAGTGAAAAGACAATAAAGAAGGCATCTGAATTGGATTTGATATGTATGAGCATTTTGATTTGATACAAGACCTCAACTAGCAGAAAGGAAAATAAGTTAAACCATACGATAAAAGGAACTCCGGCATTATAACGAATAGAGGAGTTGAAGGACCACTAAAGTCAGCCAGATGTCTATCAAAGACGGTTAATATTCGAATGTTACTGGTATATGAGAACATTTTTAAAAGGGGGGAAGAACATATTTAATTCTGATATGAACGACAATATTCCCAAATTCAAAAGAGGGAAATGCACTGGCTTGAAGGAGCCAAAGTTCGAGATGTACCAAAATATCAAGGGTTTATTAAAAGAAAGTGGGAATGGATTGAATACAAGTATATTATGGGAAAAATATGGGAGCGAAAGTATGACAAGATAATGAAGGGATTGGCGAATCAAAGAGAATGAGTTTCGTCAATGCGACATGTTATGCCTCCGGACTATGGTTCGAATTGCTCGTACCAGAGAAATTTTGGTTACATTTAAGTATGCAGTATTGTACTCCGAGAGGTAACGAAAGGAGTAAGAAAGGTCTGTAAGCTGACCAGGGATTAAGTATAAGGGATAATCTAACATAAAATAATCATTGAGAATAATAAGTTACTAGCAAGGAAATGCTATTGCAAATCATCTGGGCGCTACCATAGATGGAACTATGATGATATTGTAAGAAATTAAAGAGTCCGACCAAGGAATTAAAAGGAGATGATATGGTATGTATATAAGGTCGACTAGTACAAAAAGGGATGATCTAAAATAGCACCAAAGAAGCAAGCAAGGAAAGGTGCCATATCTGAACAAGAGAATTTGTTTACTAGTAGAGAAATAAGGAGCAAGGCAAAAGAGTACAATAATTAAGAGTGCTCACAGATCGGTGGGGAGTCTGTAGCAATCATGAGTTAAGACCATCTTAATGGCAATAGGTCCTAGGACGGTAATTAGCTATCAGTTGGCCCTTGGGTACATACATAGGAACATGAGGATATGGAACTAATGAATGAGCTCAAAAAAGAATTGGGAGAATATGAAAGAAGACTAATGATCCCATAGTATAAGAGCATGGAGATCAGGAACGAAAGGAGGACATCCATTTCAAGAAACTAATGAAAGCGTCGTAAGCTACAACATTCGAGGACGAATGTTTCTAAGGGGGAAAGGATGTTACACCTTGCACTTTCAGAGAATGAGAATTCCACGTACTTCACCATATTAACGGAGTATCAGAGATATCCCATGAAGTTTTGAAAGGTACAAGCCATGGAAAGTACGTAGCAATGAAGTACAGAATGAATTACGATCTCGTAAGTCGTAACCGGGAAGAAAAACCTTGGAACCAAAGGACATGACTATTATCAAGTATGATTAATGATAAATATCATGTATGGAGAGTTTCGAAAGATTCCGGGACCAAGCAAATCGAAGAAAATAAGTTTGTCAAAAATTTGGAAAAAAAGTTGGCAGAATTTTGGACAGAATTTTGGGTCAACTTTGGAGGTGTATATATCTGGGTATATCAGGAGTTTTAAGGTGTTTCAAAAGCCTAAATTGAATTTCGTCGAGTCTAGTTTCCAACGCAACAAACCGTTCGTCAATATGACATCGGAGTATGAAGTTATGGGCGTTTTAAAACGGACAGTCAGAGGAATCTGAACCTGGGCAGAAAATTCGGAAAACTCACTTAAAAGCCCACTTATGTGGTGAACCAGCCCAATCCGAATTTTCCACCTATAAAAGGGCCTCTACACTTCATTTTCTTCATTTTTCTTCAACTCCACAACCCTCTAGAAATCTCCTAAAATCTCTACACCTATCTAGAATCTCCCACACTTCTTTCTCCATTATAAGAGTGTTCTGGAAGATTCTCCACAATTCCAAAGCTTTCTATACCATCACAAAAGAGGATCAATCTCCAAAATCCCTAGCTAATTCATGGAGAATGATTGTTCTTGTCTCTACTTAATGTTGTGATGAATTTGGTCTTGGAAGAAGTTGAGTGGGGTGACGTTCTTCTAGTGTAAGGTATGTTCTCCATCCTATTTCTCATGATTAAGTTGATTTGAAGGTTTAGCAAGTCCTATAAAAGAAAAGAATCATAGTAGAGAAGTTGCAAAGTATTAAAGTGAAGATGATGACTATGAAATGAATTTGAAAGGAGATTTTGGATTAATTTGAGATTAAATTGAATATAATTCTTTGATTATGGTATTGTGGATATTGTTATGGTTGGTTGAGAAATTGGGAAAAACATCGTGTGGGATGTTTTATGGAGCATATTGGTGTTGATGATGATGTTGGTGATATTAGTATTGCCATTGTTGTTGTTTTGTTGGTATTGTGATTTCGGGCTATGGATATAAATAGGGGAGATGCTGCCTGAATTTTGACAGATTTTAAAAGGAATTAATTTGAGGGCTTAAGACAAGCATATAACGATAAGCCTAATAATAGTATAAATTTTCTTGAATGTAGATATACGAGCTTGGAAGGATAAGCGTTAAGTAGTAGGAGACCGAAAAGGTATGTTAAGGCTAATCCCTTTCTTTCTAAAGGCATGATTCTTTCTTACAAACCTATGTTTTCTATAACATCCTTATTCCTAAAAAGCTAGAAGTTCATGATTCTCAAAGTTCTTATGTTGCTAAAGATAGATGTTTCCTATGATGATAATGACGATGATGATGATCCCATTTCTTAACATTCCAAAGCTTACGCTTTTAATGCTATTATGAGATTATGGAGTTTCTCTCATGAGTTCTTGATTTTATCCATTGTTGTTGATCTCACCTCAAAATACTTGTTCCTTCGAGGTGAGATATAGCGACGATGATAATTCCATCTCTAATGCTATCTAAGTTCAGCGTTCTTGATACTCTCATGACATTATTGATCTCATCTTACGATAGTTGATCCTCTAAGGAAAGATGTAGTGATAATGATAACGAAGATGATGAAATGCTTTTATTTATGTACTCTTATATATGTATATATGTAGTCATGTGTGACACCGAGTCTCGAAGGGGCCGGGCATGGATATGATCGAGTTCCGAAAGGGCCGGGTACGAATATGATCGAATCCTGAAAGGGCCGGGTACGGATACACCAAGTCTCGAAACACCGGTCTAAGAGTACGGATACTATCGAGCCTTACTATGGCCGGGTACGGATATTACCGAACCTTACTATGGTCGGGTATGGATAATACCGAGCCTATATGGCCGGGTACGATGTTGTATTGTATTGTATGGTATTGTATAGATAGGCACGTAGATGTATGAAATGTTCTTCTAGAGAAAGGGTAAGTAGGTATGACGAACGTCTTGAAAGGTATTATGAGATATAAACGGTTCTTTTATCTTCCGTTATTTTTCGTGCTTTTATCATGTTACTATTCATGCCTTACATACTCAGTGCACTATTCGTACTAACGTCCCTTCTTATGGATGCTGCGTTCATGCCCGCAGGTTGACAGGTAGACGGATCTGACCTACAGGAGCTTCATCAGCGGAATCTCAGGAGTGCTCCATTTGCTTTGGAGCTGCAGTCTATTGGTGTTGGTCCCTATGGTCAATGGTATTCTATGTACAGGCTCGTAGACATGTGTGTACAATTAGATGTTTCATAGCCTTATCAGTGCATGCTGTTGGGTAATATTATGGTAGCCTTGTCGGCTTGTGACGATAGGCTTAGTTGTTGTTGATTATGTAAAGTTGTGTCATTATGTTGTGAGATATGTCCTTACAGATTATAACATCCATGAGTTATCTTTATGGTCCACCCAGAAATGATTATGAGATGTATGTTTAGAGGCGCTTGGTGTGTTAGCTCCGAGTGCCCGTCATGGCCCTTTGGTTGGGTCGTGACAAAAGTGATATCAGAGCAGTTCGTTCTAGGGAGTGTCCACGAGCCGTGTCCCGTAGAGTCTTGTTTATGGGTGTGAAGTGCGCCACACTTATAAACAAGAGGCTGCAGGGCATTTAGGAACCATTGACTCTTCCTTCTCATCTTAGATCGTGCCGTAGAGCTAAATTATAAGATGTGATGTCCCTGATTCTAACCCTAAATGTTTTGATTGTGGATAAGCAGTTGATTATGCCGCTATGAGGTAATTGATGAGAAATGAAATTTTTACTCCAAAAGGTATGTTTCCTGCCTTATTGATATTGATAGACTTTGATATAAGAACTGGAGCGAGATGTTACGGGTATTTGTGATCGCCCTGTGAGGCATTGGATGTGTTTTCTGGTCTGTGTGCAGGAATGAGGCAGTAAGAAGTATAGAGGAAACTCTGCCGAATTTTTTACAAATTGAATTGTTTGAATGTCTATGCTATACAGAAAGAATGAAGGGAAAATGTGACAATCGGATGTTTGGTAAGTCATGATTGAATGAACCATTATGAGACGCTTTCAAAGAGAAGTTTTAGAATGATTTTAATTTAAGGGAAGAACCCTGGAGGGGAAAATTGATTAGTAATTAAAGGAGTTGGAATGAGTTGCATTCGAGATTTCGGAGGATTGAGACTTATTGAAAGCATAAGAAAAGTTGATATTAGGAACTCAAATACGGTATTACGATTTATAGATTAGATTGGTTAGTAAGAGGTAACGAAGAGATATTGCTATGGAAAAAGAAAGCTAACGAGTAGAGGAAAGTTTTACTCTAGAAGTTTATATACATATATATGTATAAGATCAGGACAGGTTGATGATGTGTTGTATTTATAGTGGAATATTCTACAGATTTCTAGGCACATACTATAAAATGGCTAAGGGAAAAGAGCATTTTAAGAGCAAAGGAAATCAAGAAGGACCTTGAGGACGAAAGTAAGAGAAAGTATGTTAATGAATTGGTTAAAGGAAGTTATGTGGCCATCGACGGTAATAGGAAGTCTAATAAATTAGTAAGGTTGGTCAAAGGTAGACATTGATAGAATAAGACAATGGACTTGGAATAGAGATACGATTACAAAGGAAACAGGACGAATATACGAGGGATAGACATATATACGAGCAAGCTATAGTATCGTAAAGGGAAATAAGAAATGAATGAAGGGAGAAAGAAAATGGTGTATTTTACTAATATTTCATGATGAGAACAAGAATCGACGAGACATTAGAAGGACTATGATGCATGATTATAATACAAGCAATTAGTTAAGAAAAAAAAATATGGGACAATGTGAGCTAAACTAAGGAAAGGACGAATCGTGAGTATGAATGAGATAGAGTATCAACTTTTACTAGTATGGTAAAGACATAAATCGAAATCTGGAACCAAGAGTAAGAAGAATCTCAAGTTTACTAGTAAAAAGATAATTATGAAGGAAGATTACGGTGGAAGGAGCGTTGTATAGTTAGAAACTCCATAAAGAGCCCGACGAACTTTGATGTCAACATTAATTCATTAGCCTAGAGGATTACTAATCATGAAAGGTAGAAGTGAAAAGACAATAAAGAAGGCATCTGAATTGGATTTGATATGTATGAGCATTTTGATTTGATACAAGACCTCAACTAGCAGAAAGGAAAATAAGTTAAACCATACGATAAAAGGAACTCCGGCATTATAACGAATAGAGGAGTTGAAGGACCACTAAAGTCAGCCAGATGTCTATCAAAGACGGTTAATATTCGAATTCTTCGGTATATGAGAACATTTTTAAAAGGGGGAAGAACATATTTAATTCGATATGAACGACAATATTCCCAAATTCAAAAGAGGAAATGCACTGGCTTGAAGGAGCCAAAGTTCGAGATGTACCAAAATATCAAGGGTTTATTAAAAGAAAGTGGGAATGGATTGAATACAAGTATATTATGGGAAAAATATGGGAGCGAAAGTATGACAAGATAATGAAGGGATTGGCGAATCAAAGAGAATGAGTTTCGTCAATGCGACATGTTATGCCTCCGGACTATGGTTCGAATTGCTCGTACCGAGAAATTTTGGTTACATTTAAGTATGCGTATTGTACTCGAGAGGTAACGAAAGGAGTAAGAAAGGTGCGTAGCGACCGGGGATTAAGTATAAGGGACAATCTGACATAAAATAATCACTGAGAATAATAAGTCACTAGCAAGGAAATGCTATTGCAAATCATCTGGGCGCTACCATAGATGGAACTATGATGATATTGTAAGAAATTAAAGAGTCCGACCAAGGAATTAAAAGGAGATGATATGGTATGTATATAAGGTCGACTAGTACAAAAAGGGATGATCTAAAATAGCACCAAAGAAGCAAGCAAGGAAAGGTGCCATATCTGAACAAGAGAATTTGTTTACTAGTAGAGAAATAAGGAGCAAGGCAAAAGAGTACAACCATTAAGAGTGCTCACAGATCGGTGGGGAGCTGTAGCAATCATGAGTTAAGACCATCTTAATGGCAATAGGTCCTAGGACGGTAATTAGCTATCAGTTGGCCCTTGGGTACATACATAGGAACATGAGGATATGGAACTAATGAATGAGCTCAAAAAAGAATTGGGAGAATATGAAAGAAGACTAATGATCCCATAGTATAAGAGCATGGAGATCGAACGAAAGGAGGACATCCATTTCAAGAAACTAATGAAAGCGTCGTAAGCTACAACATTCGAGGACGAATGTTTCTAAGGGAAAGGATGTTACACCTTGCACTTTCAGAATGAGAATTCCACGTACTTCCATATTAACGGAGTATCAGAGATATCCCATGAAGTTTTGAAAGGTACAAGCCATGGAAAGTACGTAGCAATGAAGTACAGAATGAATTACGATCTCGTAAGTCGTAACCGGGAAGAAAAACCTTGGAACCAAAGGACATGACTATTATCAAGTATGATTAATGATAAATATCATGTATGGAGAGTTTCGAAAGATTCCGGGACCAAGCAAATCGAAGAAAATAAGTTTGTCAAAAATTTGGAAAAAAGTTGGCAGAATTTTGGACAGAATTTTGGGTCAACTTTGGAGGGGTATATATCTGGGTATATCAGGAGTTTTAAGGTGTTTCAAAAGCCTAAATTGAATTTCGTCGAGTCTAGTTTCCAACGCAACAAACCGTTCGTCAATATGACATCGGAGTATGAAGTTATGGGCGTTTTAAAACGGACAGTCAGAGGAATCTGAACCTGGGCGAGAAAATTCGGAAAACTCACTTAAAAGCCCACTTATGTGGTGAACCAGCCCAATCCGAATTTTCCACCTATAAAAGGGCCTCTACACTTCATTTTCTTCATTTTTCTTCAACTCCACAACCCTCTAGAAATCTCCTAAAATCTCTACACCTATCTAGAATCTCCACACTTCTTTCTCCATTATAAGAGTGTTACGGAAGATTCTCCACAATTCCAAAGCTTTCTATACCATCACAAAGAGGATCAATCTCCAAAATCCCTAGCTAATTCATGGAGAATGATTGTTCTTGTCTCTACTTAATGTTGTGATGAATTTGGTCTTGGAAGAAGTTGAGTGGGGTGACGTTCTTCTAGTGTAAGGTATGTTCTGCATCCTATTTCTCATGATTAAGTTGATTTGAAGGTTTAGCAAGTCCTATAAAAGAAAAGAATCATAGTAGAGAAGTTGCAAAGTATTAAAGTGAAGATGATGACTATGAAATGAATTTGAAAGGAGATTTTGGATTAATTTGAGATTAAATTGAATATAATTCTTTGATTATGGTATTGTGGATATTGTTATGGTTGGTTGAGAAATTGGGAAAAACATCGTGTGGGATGTTTTATGGAGCATATTGGTGTTGATGATGATGTTGGTGATATTAGTATTGCCATTGTTGTTGTTTTGTTGGTATTGTGATTTCGGGCTATGGATATAAATAGGGGGAGATCTTTTTGAATTTTTGAGATTTTAAAAGGAATTAATTTGAGGGCTTAAGACAAGCATATAACGATAAGCCTAATAATAGTATAAATTTTCTTGAATGTAGATATACGAGCTTGGAAGGATAAGCGTTAAGTAGTAGGAGACCGAAAAGGTATGTTAAGGCTAATCCCTTTCTTTCTAAAGGCATGATTCTTTCTTACAAACCTATGTTTTCTATAACATCCTTATTCCTAAAAAGCTAGAAGTTCATGATTCTCAAAGTTCTTATGTTGCTAAAGATAGATGTTTCCTATGATGATAATGACGATGATGATGATCCCATTTCTTAACATTCCAAAGCTTACGCTTTTAATGCTATTATGAGATTATGGAGTTTCTCTCATGAGTTCTTGATTTTATCCATTGTTGTTGATCTCACCTCAAAATACTTGTTCCTTCGAGGTGAGATATAGCGACGATGATAATTCCATCTCTAATGCTATCTAAGTTCGAGCGTTCTTGATACTCTCATGACATTATTGATCTCATCTTACGATAGTTGATCCTCTAAGGAAAGATGTAGTGATAATGATAACGAAGATGATGAAATGCTTTTATTTATGTACTCTTATATATGTATATATGTAGTCATGTGTGACACCGAGTCCTGAAGGGGCCGGGTACGAATATTACCGAGACCCGAAAGGGCCAGGTACGAATATTACCGAGACCCGAAAGGGCCGGGTACGGATACACCGAGTCTCGAAAGGGCTGGGTACGGATACTATCGAGCCTTACTATGGCCGGGTACGGATATTACCGAACCTTACTATGGTCGGGTATGGATAATACCGAGCCTATATGGCCGGGTACGATGTTGTATTGTATTGTATGGTATTGTATAGATAGGCACGTAGATGTATGAAATGTTCTTCTAGAGAAAGGGTAAGTAGGTATGACGAACGTCTTGAAAGGTATTATGAGATATAAACGGTTCTTTTATCTTCCGTTATTTTTCGTGCTTTTATCATGTTACTATTCATGCCTTACATACTCAGTGCACTATTCGTACTAACGTCCTTCTTATGGATCTTGCGTTCATGCCCGCAGTTGACAGGTAGACGGATCTGACCTACAGGAGCTTCATCAGCGGAATCTCAGGAGTGCTCCATTTGCTTTGGAGCTGCAGTCTATTGGTGTTGGTTCCTATGGTCACTTGTATTCTATGTAAAGGCTCGTAGACATGTGTGTACAGTTAGACGTTTCATAGCCTTATCAGTGCATGTTGTTGTGTAAGATTATGGTAGCCTTGTCGGCTTGTGACGATAGGCATAATTGTTGTCGATTATGTAGAGCTGTCTTTGTTATGTTGTGAGATATGTCCTTACATATTATGACATCCATGAGTTATCATTATGGTCTACCCAGAAATGATTGTGAGATGTAAGTTTGGAGGCGCTCGATGTGTTAGCTCTGGGTGCCCGTCATGGCCTTCTGGTTGGGTCGTGACATTACTAACCATTGTCGGCCTATGATACTTACTCAGTACGTGTGTTTGTACTGATATTGCACTTGCTACACCTTTTTTTTGGTGTGTAGATTGTTTCAGGTATTTGTTGATGTGAAGAGGAACTCACGTTGGCAATCCGGAAGGCCTCCTCCCACTTCATTCGGGACGGAGGATGAGTCGTAAAATGTAATGGTAATCAAAATCAATAGTCGCTCTTGTACTAGCCTAGACCAGGTCATGGGAAGTCATATCGAGTCTGTAAATTGGTGTTGTTATAAATGTATAAACCTTGTGTTTATTGAATATTTATAAATGAAATTCCGCTGTATTTCTTAATTATCAAATGCTTTTTAAGTGGAATGTCATATGACAGAAACGTTTTATAAATGAGAGGGTTCGCCTACCGAGGTGGGAAGGTAGGTGCCCCCACGAACCCGAATTTGGGTCGTGACAATTGAAGAGAAGAATCTTTAAGAAATCTTCATGAGGTACAGTTCCTTGATTCTAGTATAGTTATGGAAATTTTTTGGGTTTATATATCATTTATATATCGTTATAATCCATGGTGAATGGTATGAAAGCAAGAATATGAATTTGGCTTAAAAGCCCTAGTTTCTCGAAAAGAGTAGGAATTCAAGAGAAAAGTGTAAAGTTCTAATCTTTATCATCTAAATCAATTGTAGAGTGATTGTTGAACCTCATAACTCCGTTTAATAGCGTTTTAGCGGGAATTGAGGTATGTCTCTTTTCGAACATACTTTTCAACCTTTAAAAATGGTTTCTTTGGCAAGTTTTCATCTATGTGAGGAACAAGCATATATTGAATCTTATGTGTATAATGCTATATATATGAATTCGAGATTTTCCCCTATCAAGGGAGAGTTGAAAATAAATTATATATGAAAAACTTTAATCGTTGAATGTTCTTTGCCCCTATAAGGGATGGTTTAGCCTTGTTCCAAAAGCTTAGATATTTAATGTGTTTTGCCCTATGAACGAGTTTCATTGAATTGGACTTGATTAATGATTTAAACTTGGTTTCTAAATTGTTCAATGACTTGGCAAACCCTATTGACGGGATGAGGAACATAATTCATAATGAACGATTTGGCTTCTATGCTATGATTGTGATTCAACTAATAGGTCATGAATTTTGTTGCTTGCGTTTGGCCTAGCTACTCGAGAGGAAGGGTACTCACCATGGAACTTAGTGGGGTTAGCTTAGCCATTCGAGAGAAAGAGTGGCCATCGAGGGTTGGTGGCCTCGGTGTGGTTTGTGCCTAGCTATTCGGGGGGAAGGGTAGTGTCACGACCTATTTTAGCCTAGGTCATGCGGGCACCTACCTTTCTTACCTCAGTAGGCGAACCCTTAGCTCAACATTCACAATAATAGAAAATAGCGAAAGAAAGTAAAATAACGTAAGTCTCACAATATAATATAATGTTAACAAGTGCGGAAGTAAATGAAATCTACCCCCGTATCTGGTCTGGTCATACAAGAGCATCTAAATCCGAATACTAAAGTCTAAATAATAATACATAAGTAGTCTCAAATCATGTCTCTAAATGTAAAGCAAGACATAAGTAATAGAAGAGTCTTCGAGGTCAGCGGACGCCATGCTCACCCTGGAAAACTCAAGTAGAAGCTGAAGAGTCGATCAACCACGAGTCAGAGAAGTAGATCCGGCCTGATACTCTGCATTCATAAAAGAATGCAGCAAGTGCAGGTCAGTACAAACAACAGTATTGGTAGGCTTCATCGGCCGACTAAGCATAGTTAACATAATTCAGAAAATAAAGCAGATAAGCAAATAAAACAATCAAGCATGAGACAATATAATCGCAACCGAATATCCGTCATCACTTATGTGAACATCTAAACCCCAATATGATAAGTCCGAGTATACCCGATCCAATCTGATCACCACAATAGAATCGACAGAATCCAATCATCACAACGAAAACATCACAATCCAATCATCACCACACTCGATCAAGTAATAATGCAATGCAGTGCAATAATGGTATGAATGTGATGCCGTGCTATGCAAATGAGGTGTACACATGTACTCCGGATGAAAATATCGACGTCTCGGTAGCACAACCCAGCGTGACTCGCGAAGTCTAAGTGCCAACCATCCCGGATCTTTGCCCAACAGACAGACAGGACCCTGGCTAATTGCTCATAGGGGGAGTCTCACCAGCACCACCCTGGGGGACCTACGGACTCCATGCACTGACAACGATTCCGGGATAACATCAAAATCGCCCCTGCAACAATGATGCCCAAATATAACCATCGGACATCGTCCTCCTCACAGTCACTCAAAAGAGTCTGTCAAATATCAGTTTCACAAATCAATGATTCTGGAATTGAACCGCGGACATCGGCCTTCTCACAATCACTCAAGTAAAAGAGTTTATCAAATACCAATTTCATATAAACAACGATTCCGGAATAGATCTTGTACATCGGCCTTTTCACAATCACTCAAGTAAAGGAGTTTATCAAATATCAGTTTTGCTCAATCAACGATACCGGATACCGGGTATCGGCCATGCATGAATATGAGAGAATGCGTGCAATACATATGTCAATCATCAACAATCA
>NC_081352.1:63888186-63895116 GCF_029784015.1 Lycium ferocissimum
TCTGTGTATATCGGAAAAAATTTACTTTTTGGGGTTGGGCTTATCTTGCTATGATGACTATTATGCGATATCTGAGGCTATACGTGATTAATTATGATTATGCGAGTTAATATGCTAGTTTTGGGTGTCGGGTACGTATAAGTGTCCAATTCGGGCACTAGTCACGGCCTACGGGGTTGGGTCGTGACACCAATTCCCCGCATCGATGATTTGTTTGACCAGCTTCAGGAAGCATCAGCATTTTCCAAGATATATTTGAGGTCAGGCTATCACCAGTTGAAGATTAGAGCCGAAGATATTCCCAAGACAGCTTTCAGGTATTGCTATGGTCATTACGAGTTCCTAGTTATGCCTTTAGGGCATACAAATGCCCTAACAGCTTTTATGGACACGATGAATGGCATTTCCAAGCCATACTTGGACTGCTCGTCATAGTCTTCCACGATGACATTTTGGTGTATTCGCGGAGCAAGGAAGATCATGAGAGGCATTTGAAGATTGTACTTGGATTGTTGAAAGAAAATGAGCTTTATGCTAAATTTTCTAAGTGTGAGTTTTGGATAAATTATTTGGCATCCTTGGGGCATGTTTTGTCTAAGAATAGGATTAGGGTAGATCCCAAGAAGATTGAGGCAGTTCGAGATTGGGCTAGGCCCACTTCAGTGACCGAGATCAGGAGTTTTGTGGGTCTTGCCAGTTATTATCGTCGGTTGTGAAGGGTTCTCTTCGATTGCTTCCCATTTGACTCATTTAGCTCAAAATAATGTGCTTTCGGTGGTCCGATGAGTGTGAAGAGAGATCTCCAAAAGCTCGGACTTTGTGACTACGACTCATTTTTTATCTCCTCTTGGTCTAGGGGAAGGACTTCGGCTATGTCTTGTGATGCTTCGCGTATATAGGTTTGGGTTGTGTTTTGATGCGGAAGGTAAGGTTATTGCTTATGCTTGAGGCGATTGAACGTGCGTAGAAAGAACTACCTCATGACTTGGTTAGCGGCGGTGGTATTTGCTTTGAAGATTTGGAGACCTTTTTGCTTGGGTTCATTGTGAGGTTTTCACGATCATCGTAGTCTTCGGCGTGTGTTCGGTCGGAGAAGATTTGAATTCCGGACGGTGTATTGTAGCGGGTCATATTTTTTTCGATTCGCATTTGCACTTGCCTCATTTAAAAAGGAAAGTGTCCCGGGAAAGTACGGTTGTCAATCGTACCGGAAGAAAGGAAAAAATAAACTTCTACGTGAATGGTTCTCTAAATAGACATCATTTTAGAGTCGCCACGTAACTTGTAGGTAAGTTAGGAAAACCAGTTCGAAAGGGTTCATTTAAAACGGTTAAATTTTAAAAGAAACCAATCATTACTAATGTATGGGTAAGGGTTCTGGTGATCCCCCAGGGAAAGTGTTAGGCATCCCGGTATTAAGGATCCGTAAAATACAGTTGACCTATGGGTTCTAATAGTATGTCTTGTAAATATAAGTTGTTTTTGATAAAAGCGCTTTTGTTTTATATTTCCGCAAATCAAGGTGTGTCATTTATGCAAATACTCACTTTCAGAAATAAAAATAGTGAGTTTTGCCCAAAATTGGCGTTTGGGTTTCGATTTGACATTTTGGTAAAAACCCAAAGGCATTAACCTAAGTAGAACACTACATAAGTCCACCCGAGTTTAGAAAAAAGGTTTTTGGTTTAAGTGTAGAAAATAGTTTAAGGCATACTAATATTATCTGTATTTTAACCATATTTTATGTTTTTAGATTTTTATCCTTTTAGTCCATGTTAATCCAAAAATAGTCTAAGTCTAATTTTGTCCAAAATGTCCATATGCACGGTCCATAATCATTTTGTCTTTAAGCCCATAAAATTTGTTAAGTCGTTTTTGTCCAAAATCATGATTTGCATTTAAAGAATGTCCATTTTTTTATCCATAATGCAGTTTTAGTCTCAAAAATCATTTGCACGTTAACCTTTATCAAAAATAAATTAAATAGCTTAAAAATGATTTTTGGCAACTCTAAATTCATGACAAATTTTAAAAGGGTTCCAATAAATAAAATAGATGCACAAATTTGAAATATAAAATTCGTAAGTAAAGAGATAAGGAATTGAGCCGACCAAGCCCAATAAGAATGTGTTATGCATTTGGGGTAATCCTGGGGTCCAAACGAATGTGTTATGTATTATAACTAGCAGCAGTAGATAACCAGATGGCCCTAGTAAAAATAGGCCTAAAATAGTAGTAACACTAAGTCAAGCATGGAAACGCGAATGACAGGCCCAAGCCCAAGCCATTCTCCTCTTAAAAAAATTTAAGTGTCAAAAGGTGGTATACATAATATACCATTGGTATACTACCCCATTTTTCTCAAAATTTTCCTAAGCGTCAAAGCTGTGATAGACACTCGATATACACCAGGGATACATTCAATGGAGAGCAAACACAAGTGGCATACCCTACGGAATATACTTGATATACATCATAATTATTTCAATTCCTATAAATCAAAACTAGAACGGGACCCGAAATATGCATTTTTTAACCAAAAACTTTGAACTTCTAATTGGTTTTAAAAGCATAGGAGAGTCTGCGAGATGTCAACAAGGCTAATTAGTGATCCCTGACACCCAAAGAAGCTACTATAATTCATTTAGATTCAATCTAAAGGTCTCAACACTAAACCCAGGATGTAAACGAGATGTCTAGAGAGGGGTCAAATTACCAAGTCAAGTAAGGCAAAGTATAGGAAAGTTGCAAGTAACACAGAAACCACAAAAGTAGGAACATAGAAACCATAGAGGATTCATGGTGATATGGGCAAACAACAATAATGCAGGAAAAAATGGGGTAAGATCATGTCAAACCAAGCCAAAGAAGCAAACAAGATAGGGCATAGATCCTATACTGGTCCTCAGATTTAGAAATCAAAAACCAATAAGGCAAAGTGAATGACCAAGCTAG
Source organism: Lycium ferocissimum (assembly GCF_029784015.1). Taxonomy (NCBI): domain Eukaryota; kingdom Viridiplantae; phylum Streptophyta; class Magnoliopsida; order Solanales; family Solanaceae; genus Lycium; species Lycium ferocissimum. The sequence continues at coordinate 63,891,142 of NC_081352.1, forward strand.
TTCTGAGGTACAAGGGTCACGATACGCAATCCTAGGCTCAAAATGAAATGCTAGGTATAGCATGGTTCAACAGTTGGCAAGGAGGGTCAAGCACATGTGAAGACAAGTATGGACAGCATCCTATGACTACCACAGCAAAGACAGGATCCACAAGGGTATTCAGAAGTCTCAGAAATCATGTTAAAGGGGCATGAAACTATCCCAGGTCTTTAATAATATCAGACATGGTTCAAGCAAATAGGGGAGGAGAACACACATGAGGTAATCTCAGATTTCACAAACAAATGACAAGAGGGAGGTGTGTCACAAAAGCAAGTGTCACACTCAGTTCTTTAAAACAGCTTTAGTCTTAGTTTTGACTCCCTACACTTAGTCTATTAGGTGATCATATTGGACAAAGAGAACCAAGTAGTCTATAAGCAATCCAAGTGTAAAATACAAGTCACAAGTGACAAACCAACATGAACATTGCAAACAAGTAGCCAATGAGACAGGGACGATGGTACATAAATCACAAGCAAGTCCAAAAGTGAAAAGAGACTTCAAGTAGGAAGAATGACAGGTTCCAAGAATCCCAAAACTGAGACAAAAAGGTTCATGGCACTGTCCTAGGTGGTTCATTAGGCAGGACTTGATTCAAATAAACAAGCAAGGTCAAGTGGTAAGACATTACAAGTGAGTCATTCCAAAAGCAGATACCTTTTAAAGTTTTAGGTTTAAGATTCACTTTAGTCTACTAGGTGATCATGTTAAGCAAGAAGGACTAAGCAAGCTATAAGCAATATCAGTATAAGGAGGGTACAAGACACAAATGGCAAGTTATATGGACCTTTGTAATCAAGTAACAAACAGGACACAGGGTAGGAATAAGATAAAATCACCAACAACACTAATCCTTTCCCAGAAATGCTCAACAAACACAGAAAAACAACTAAACATCAAAGCTATTTCAAAACAGATTTCCAACATAAGATTATCAAAACTAACCTATCAAAGACATTGGACTATCAAATGTGATCCATAACCAACTGGACTAGTCTAAATAAACAGCAAATGGCAGGGAACCGGGTTCTTTTTTGAAAAAAAATAATCTAGACTCAACAGTTTTGAGAAATCCAAATTGAATTCTTTTATAGTAAAACAAATTTCAAGGCCATATCAATTTTTTGAAAACACATTTGAGACCTAGAACCATGTCTAACAAACAAAACCAACAACAAAACCTAATCCCTAGCCAACATGACAAGATCATTCTACCAACCTAGTGAGCAGAAATCAACAAGAAAAAGATTAGATACACAGATTTCTACAAAATAGTGTAAAACTCAAATAAAGACCACCATAACAGTGCTAAAACCTCAAAACACTAATGTAACAACACTGACAGCCCACACAGCCAATCATATCTCATTTTCCTTTAAGTTTCAAAACTTAGAAAACAAAACCTTTAACATGATCCAAATTTCAACTAAATCACATTATAACAACTTAAACATCACTAAGATTACATTATCAACAAGCTTTAAAACAAAAGGACAACCAAATCATTATCCAAAACCTCAAACACATGTTAAAATAGCATAGAATCATAGGTGCGCATTAAGACTAAAATTGAATAGCAATAGCTAGAACAGGAAGATTACCTTTTGTAGGAGAAACCTAAAGATCAAAATGGGGATTAGAATCACAATTCCTCAAGCCATCACTCCCAAAAAAGCCTTAAACAACTCCCTTTTGTTCCTTGATTTTAGTGTAGTAATATTTTTTTTTGAAGTAGTAATAGTATAATATAGATAATGTTGTATTTTGTATAGTGTATTTTAGATAGTATATCAGTAGAATTTAGGAAAACTCAGTATGACAATCCAAACCCTAGCCGCCTATGAAAATTTTTCCCCCTCTAAAATGTGACAAACATTCTCAATTTATAGAGTGAAAATCTCAACCCTAGGGATGAAAATAACCCCAGAATCAGATTCCCCCCCCCCCCAAATTCAACAAACCTTATCCAATTAATTCAAAAAAATCCAGTAAAGATAAGAGAAATTCCCTAATTCGTACACATACAACACTAGAAATCCCTTGATTCGCACAAAATAGTACGAAAGGAGTAGCACAGATCAAAAATAGTACAAACAACGAAAAAAAATTAGAAATCGTACCAAACAAATGAAACAAATTGGAACGTTGGTCCATGAAAAGGATAATACACGTCCTCAAAAACCAGTATAAAGGATGAATTTTACAGCCATGTATCGAGCAAATCACCACAACACCATCTCTCACGTGTGGTGTGGTGGCACCAAATGGCTAAGAGCTCTAGGCTCCGCCCAGGGCATCCCACACCATGAGAGATAGTGGGGAAATATCCGACAAAGGCTAAAAATAGTGGTGGAACCCTGGCGCCGCCATCGTTTTCTCTCCAAGAGAGAGAAAGAAAATATTTAGGGCAACCTCACTCTAAAATAAAATACATACTTTGTTTCTTATGACATCCGCTACCCCTGAAAATTTGGGATCACATCATTTTCGCATACTGCGGTGACTCTCGCAAATCTGGTATCGACTGCATCGTTATCCTCATATGAAATCTGCGGTACACCAGTTCGGGACTACATCACTTATTGTCAAAAATACCCAAATGAAGACTGCATGTCAGAGTGCAGTATCATATTCCTTTCATGATAACCACTAACCTGCGTCCCGGAGTCTGACATTTAATCGAATATTCAAGTTGGCCCACGCATACTCAAGTGCGGGCCTTTTCTCATGACAGTCGCTATCCCTAAACCAGAATTACATTAACTTGAGATAACCTGTAGTAGCGACCGCAAATCTTGATGTAGGAATCACATTCTTATTTCAACGATTGCGGACATCAACCTCGAAATTATGCTACCTATTTTTGGCTATACATATGGGCAACGACTCAGCCCCTTCGGCACGTAGTCGTTTACTCCATATCATCGTTTTGAGGAATGAAGCTTACCTCGATGGTAAGATTGACACTTTCCTTTTTTTGACTCCGGGAAGAATACCCGCCCGTCGACAGGGTTCACATCTTCCAAAGGACTAGACTCTTTCTCAGTGAATACAACACTACAATGCCGACGTCAACTCTTTGTCTTCAAATCGTAGATTATCAGGATGAAAACTATAACCACCCTTCGGGCCAGAATTAACTATAACCACCCTTCGGGCCAGAATTAATTTATCTTTGCTAATATTCCATGTCGACGATCTTAAATTTGATGCAAAAATTATGTCACTTGATTCAGGCGAGAACTGCGATTACCAAACTTAAGTCATCTAATCAGTCAATGTATCAAGGCAAGCCATGCGACGTCTAGTCCAGGGTCTCAACACCTTGACACAATACTGTTTAGTGGAGACCAGGCTTTGGGTAAGCCGTGATTATATCTTTCAGTAGTCTTAAAATTGTAATAACTTTTCTTTTCTAAAATTTTTGTGCTCTGCAAAGTGAACAAACTCGTCAGTGTAAAACAACCTTACGTAAAGAGAATTTCGTGACCCTTTTTGTGGATACCCTTTTTGCCATTTCTTCTTGAGATTTCTTCTTCATTTTGCTTTGTCATTATTATCCCCGTTTCAAACATTTCTAGAAAACAAGTTAGTGTAAATATCCTTGCTTGTTTGTTCCGGCATCCACAGAAAAATTCGTGAGTTTCCTATATGGTCGACCAGTCTCTCTGCATGTGGATTTCTACTATTCACACTTTGGCAGCAAAGAATGCTCATTTTCCTTGAAAATCTTTTGTTTTCGCAAAGCGAAAATTCTTTGGGCGATGATTTTTTTTAAAAACATATATATTTTTTGTAGTAATAAATTTTTAGTAGTGGTATATATATATATTTATATATATATATATATATATATATATATATATTTTTTTTTTTTTTTTTCTTCTCAAAACGATATATTTAATACGTGACCTTTTAATGTCATGACATTGG
>NC_081352.1:63895216-63906255 GCF_029784015.1 Lycium ferocissimum
ACATTCTTAACAACAATAACAATACCAAGAATCATTATAAACACAACATAGCATAACTAGTTTTCTTTTCTACATACGGCAACAACTTCCATCCGAACTTCACATTTTCCAACCAATATCAATATTTTCATACTCATTTACTCATTCAAGATCATCAAATACAATTCAAGAACATTTCACATTATTTCCCAAATTATACAAAAATTCCACCGAAACCATAATTCGTTCAAAACTTCCAACTTCCAACAAAACCATTAATCTTCTATTTACTTCACAATACCATAACAACATAATTAACATTCCAAATAAATTCAACCAATTCCCTTGCATATATAGCACCACACGGCCAACACCTAATTTTCCAATTTCCATCAAATTCATTCAACTTTCATTTCCAACATGAATTTCCATCATAACCACAACTAAGACACAATACAAAACTCAACTTACCATAGCCATACACCATACACATACACACGGCTAGATATATATTCACACACACACACGGCTCACCACATGCATGCAACACTTCCATAATTCTCATGTACTCTACATATACTACAACACATACATAATTCCTTCAACATAAAAATAAGAATTCTTACCTTTCCCAACTTCTCTCTCTACTTGCCAAAGGAAGCACTTTCTTGCCAAAACAATTATGCCAACTTGAAGAGGAGCTTGAGCTTAGTAGTAATTCCAAGAGAAATGGATTTTTGAACCAAAGATTTGAGCTCCAAGAATTTTTTGCTTTCTTTCTCCTCTTTTTTCTCCTTAGCCGTTCTCCTCTCTTCTCTTGTTCTTGATTTTTCTTTTAATTTCTTGAATGTTCCAAGGCTAAGGATCACTTATATAATTAATCACATGGAAAATTTAATTAAATTCCATGGACTTAGGCCCTTGCATGGCCGGTTGGGCTCCCTTAATTTGGGCCTCAATTTATATATTTTTTTTTTTTTGAGCCCAATTCTTCATGAATTATATTTTGAAATTCCCGAAACAAATTTCCAAAATTTCAAATTTGCCCCTAAGCCTTCTCCGGTGTTTTCACGTTCAAATTTCCATAACCGACATACACATACTAAGAAAAATTCAAACATGGCCTTCTTTCTCATAAATCACCATTATTTCGGATTTTCCGATTATGCAAAAAGGCGGGATGTAACAATGGCTTCCTTTCGGTAGACTCCGGTAAGTTTTCCATATTGTTGTGTAGCAGGAACGGAGAATGCATGTATGGGAAATCAAAGATTTGGGATGGAACCTTAGGGTGGTATTGTTATGTGTGACTTGTTTGTTTGGGCTTGTGGCCTGTAGACTCCTTAGGTATTGATGCGGTTTGTTGACTGTCGGTGGATTTAGGTAACATGGGAGTAGCGGACGGAATCTAAGTGTCCCTACCGATGAACTTCCGGTAATACGTGATTATTTGTAGTGACTCTAAATGCTAGATGGATAGATAAAATGTATCATGGTAGTGATTGATGTCCTAGATAAATTGTGACGAATGACTCGAGTGTAGAGTGAGATTCTTGTCCTAAATAAATTTGCTGATTTGGGAAAGTGGTAATACTGTATATCAATTGATTGACCTGACATGTGTTGGGACTAGCCACCCCCATTACGTGTGTTTTGATTGTGCGGTTGTGGTGGTTTGATGTCATGTGGTGGTTTCGACTTCTGTTTGTCGTCTTGATTTGGATAGAATCAACATACTCGTTGTGGTATTTGGACTTGGATATATTGTGGCGTACCCACTGTTGGTACTTGAATTGATATATGTTGACATACTCATTGTTGGTATTGTGATGTGATACATTATTGGCATACCTCGTTGTGGTACTTGTGATATTAAACCTGATTGTTGATGATTGACATATACATTGCATGCATTCTCTCATATTCCTAATGCATGGCCGATACCCGGTGATGATCCGGTATCGTTGATTGAGCATAACTGATATTTGATAAACTCTTTACTTGAATGTTGTGGAAAGGCCGATGTCCGAAGATCCATTCCGGAATCATTGATAATATGAAACTGAAGTTTGACAAACTCTTTTACTTGAGTGTTTGTGAGAAGGCCAATGTCCGAGGTTTAATTTTAGGATTGTTGACATATGCATTGCACGCATTCTCTCATACTCATGATGCATGGCCGATACCCGGTGATGATCTGGTATCGCTGATTGAGCGAAACTGATATTTGATAGACTATTTTACTTGAGTGATTGTGAGATGGCCGATAACCGATGATCTATTCCGGCATCATTGTTGCATGGCCGATTCTAACGATATCCCGAAATCATTGTTAGTACAAGGACTCCGCGGGTCCCCCAGGGTGGTGCCGGCGAGACTCCCCCTGTGAGTAATTAACTAGGGTTCCATCTGTCGGTTGGACAAAGATCTGGGACGGATGGCTCTTAGACTTCACGAGTCACGCTGGGTTGTGCTACCGAGACGTCGATATTTCCGTCCAGAGTACATATGTACACCTCATTTTCATGGCATGGCATCATATTCATACCATTATTGCATTGCATTGCATCACTTTGATGTTTGATGATTGGATTGTGATGATTGGACTTTGATGATTGATTTGGATCGGATGTATTCGGGCTTGACGTATGTGGGTTTAGATTCTTTACATAAGCGATGACGAACATTTGGCCTCGATTATATGTAAATTATATTATTTACTTGTGATCATTAAATTAATCTAAAATTTATCGTAACTTGTTGTTGTAAGCATATAAACCTAGAGTTTATTGATTATTTATAATGAAATTTCGTTGTATTTCTTAATTACCAAATGCTTTTAAATGGAGTGTTGTGTGATTGAAACACTATGTGAACAAGAGGGTTCACCTACCAAGGTGGGGATGTTGGTGCCCGCACCAGCCTAACTTGGGTCGTGACAAGTTGGTATCAGAGCCTAGGTTACCTGTTACGACCCAACCCCGTAGGCCGTGACTAGTGCCCGAGCTGGACACTCGTATACACCTGATAACTATAATCGTCCACAACTAGCATAATAAAGAACTTATATATAGAAAGGCATGACGTCGTCTCAAAACTGTCGCATATATATACATATCACAACAACTTTGTCTCCTGAGGAGTTACAACTTTCAACAAATAATATCACACATAAGCCGGCAAGGCTGTCATAATATAGGGGAACGTTCCCCCAAATCCCAAACGCATTCATCAAACCGGTGAACGAATCACACACACCGTAGCACGGCGCCGACGCGTATACAAATATCAAACGCGTAACTCAAACACATCTCAAACACATCTCAAACTCAATCATATATATATATATATATAAAGCCGACAAGGCTATCAAACGGCGCATTGGCCCAAAGCATATAGCATACAAACCCATCTGTACAAGGTAGGCACACAACCCACATATACGTCTACAGACCTCTAAACAGACTAACAGAATCATATGACGGGACAGGGCCCCGCCGTACCCCTGAACACACACACACACACACACACATGCAACGAACGAGTATATACCAAGATGTAGGCTCCGGAATAAAAGGAGCACTCCAACACAGCAAGATAGGTATCCTAAACTGACGGATCACCAAACTGGGCGGCTGTACCTGCGGGCATGAAACGCAGCCCCCGAAGAAAGGGGGTCAGTACGGAATATGTACTGAGTATGCAAAGCAGAAAAATACAGTAAACAAATCTGAGTCACACTCGAAACAGAAGTACCGAAAGTAAGTACCTTTCCAAAATGCCAAATGTTTATTTTCAAAGTACAAAGCATGCATAGGGCACAGAAAATATGGTCGCCCGCCCGTCGATGGCGCCATAACACAAAGATAACACCAGAAGGTTTCAAATCTCCGTACAACCCCGAACGCAACACATCATCACAACACATCATAAGCCATATCACAAAGATAACTCCATAAACGGAACCCGGCCCTATGGCGAGGTCTCGGAACCGTAACACAAAGATAACACCGAATATATCATAGTGCGCACGACAACAAACCCGGCCCGGAACCGGCGAACGATGTACCAACAAACCGCACGAGCAGAGTCGTGAGTAACCATATGCATAAAATCGTTATCATAAGTTCAAAAAGTAAGTAAAATGACCATACTTGGGAATCGGGAAAATCGTCATACCAAACTCTCTCAAACGTCATCAGAAATGTACAAAGGAAGGTCGCGGGACCCACGGACGAGTGTCAACCCGAGCCGGGCCCGCCTATGGAAAACATACTCATCACACGTCATACAACCTCCCACGACGATATCGAGGCAATCCGAGCCCTTAGTCGAAAGTTATGAGCGTTCGTAGTTTCAACATCGTTTAAGAATAAAACTCTTTTGAAAACCAAGTTTTTATGCAACTTTAAAATCAATTTTTCCAACAACATCAAAACCAATATTTTCTCACATCAACATACGAGTACCAAAAGACAAACGCGAATCATAGACATGCTCGGATTGTGAGAATGGAATTTCCTCGAGGCTCGTATCGTAGCCTATATTCAACTAAGACATGCCAAAAGAAAGAAGAGTTAAGCTTTACATACCTCGCTTGCACACAACGGTAATCCAAATCAAACTTATATCTCGAACTCTCCAAGATCTACATAACATCAATAAATACCAACGTCAACCCAAAGATTTAGAAGTTCATTTCCAACTAACACATAATCCTACGGAAATTTGGGCAAAGACTTCCTTTATAAATGGACCAACCCCGAGAATTCAACTCGGCCAAATTCAACAACACAACAAACCAACAATCATTCCAACAATATCCATAATCAATTCAAACACATTCGAACATTAAAAATCCTTCTCCACACATTCCAACAATATTCCAATTATGCTTACTACAACTACATACTTACAAACCAACATGTAATCAAACTAACGCATATTCAATTATCAATCCAAAACCATTCAAACAACATTCAAGAACTCTTTAAATAATTCATACAATATTTCCAACAACCCAACAAATACTCCATTCCACCCGAAATGGTCCCCAAACCCGAGAACCTCAACTCTAACACATTCCTTGATTTCAAAACATGATTTACTCCAACAATCTATACTCTAACCATGCCATTTCCATAAACATAAAAATTACACTAAATGCACCAAACCTTCCAAATCAGCCCATAACACTTACAATACCAATTTGAATCATTAAACTCTTATTTCCAACATAGAATCCACATAACAACAACAACCAAAATTCCAAGAAAACTAATTCATTTCTTGACACACATAAAGGCCATATTCGGCCAACACACCCATATATATATACTTCATGATTTTCATTCATTTCAACACTCCACAATAACCAAACATGCTACATAAACTTAACATCACTTTTAACACAACACACACATGCACGGCCAAATACCATAGTACACGGCTCAACTTCAAACACCAAATTTCCATGAATTTCATCCATATCAACATACAACAACACACATAAACCTTCCATAACTCATAAAACAAGATTAGAATTTACCTTTCTTCACAACTCCTCAACTTGTCCAAAGTTGGCCAAAAATGAAAACGAACAATCCAACGCTTGAAACAACAACTCCACGTTATCAAGCACCCTCCAATTAGTAGATTTGCTTAGAAGAAATAATTTTGGGAAGGCTTAATCTTGGTCTTGATTTTTTTATGGCCGAATGGTTGGTCTTTTTGCTCTCTAAGGTTCTTGATTTTTCTAATGTCTTGAAGATGATGATATAATGGTCCCTTAAGTCATCCTTATATTACAAATAATGGCCAACCATGTGGCCATGGCCCACTCAAAGGTGGCCGGCCACATGGCCATATGTTACTCCCTCTTTTTTTTCAATAATTGGCCACTTCTCATAATTCCATCTTTGGTCCCGAAGTTTCTTTAATGTTTCCATACCAATAACGTCATACACACTTAGGTCACATGACAAAATCGAAGGTCACACGTCTCGACTTCGCATCCCGGAATGGTCTTAACCCTAACTTATCATAGTTAACCCGAATCGTCCCGTCGTTCAAAATACGGGATGTAACATCCTTCCCCCCTTTGGAACATTCGTCCTCGAATGTTCAACTAGTCTTATAAGGTCGCATAAGGACCTCGGGGAAGATTCCCGTTATTACCATAACACATAGTCGTACCTACCAATCATACTCTTTCCTTCCTTCTTTATCTTATTGCTAACTTTAATTCGAACTCTTCTACTACTCCTTGGCTTAGATTTCGTCTTTCAGCTTTCCGTTCACACATCATACTGCAATCCTAGCTTCCCATTTGCCTCTTACATCTGAACTCACAAGATTTCCAAAAACTTCCCAGGGGGTCACCCATCCTGAATTTGCTCTCACCCCAAAGACGCTTAACCTCGGAACTCCGATGAAATACGATGCTTTACCCCTAGTATAACCGCGTCCGCTTTATCACATGACTTTCATCACATAATCTGGAGTAAATTGAAGCCCTAACAGATTTCCAAACGCGCTCATAACACACTTACTATTCTAGCCCTCTCCAACCCTCGGCACTAACTTCTCACCTACGAACATTCCTACTTCCCATTCCAGATACCCAAATTCCCTATGGCAACAGACATACCTTGATCGTCATTATTTACAAATACCCGACTATCGGCTTTCGAATCCCTACTTGCCGCTATCAACCAACATTCATACAACAAACACACACACATCAGATTATTATAATAAGGGTTCATATACCTGGACCCACATTCGGTGCCGCCTCTGGATCCCGCCTACCTGCCAAAGCGTATATGCGGTTCGAAGGTCCGCTAAAACTGGGGACTCGGTGAACAGACTCATCATACCATATACGGTCCATAATGGGACCCGGCGGACGAACGTGGTCGCCGCTCCATCCGGGCGCCACAAGACATCATACTTCGGAAGATTGCATATCTCCAAACACATCATACCCCATACCAGATCATATATCATATCGCAGCCTCACAGGGCTCCCAACATCAACAACAGTACGAAAATAATAAACACACCTCGTATGCCCAATTCAAACTGCACCTGTTACATTTTCTTGTTCACTTTCCCTTTTAATCTTCAACTTTACTTCTCGATCGTACTTCAATACCTCACCCCGCATATGTCTTTCATACCTTTACTTACCTCGCGTGCTTGCAACTTCCAACATCGCTAGTCACTTTCTCGCTATCAACACCATTCTTCTGCCGAAATCAAAGATCAAAGTAAGGAATCTCATTTCCTATGACTTGGCTCTATGGCACGATCTAGGATCGAAAGAAAGATGACACCCTAGATGCCCCGTAGCTTCCTCGCTTATAGATGTGGTGCACAACACACCGATAAACAAGACTCTACGAGACACGGTCCGTAGACAATCCGAGGACGAATCGCTTCGATACCACTTTTGTCACGACCCAACCCCGTAGGCCGTGACTAGTGCCCGAGTTGGGCACCCAAACGCATTCATCAAACCCGAATCACACACAAAAGGCCGACGACGCGTATACAAATATCAAACGCTGTCTCAAACACATCTCAAACTCAATCATATATATATATATATGAAGCCGACAAGGCTATCAAACGGCGCATTGGCCCAAAGCATATAGCATACAAACCCATCTGTACAAGGTAGGCACACAACCCACATATACGTCTACAGACCTCTAAACAAACCAACAGAATCATATGACGGGACAGGGCCCCGCCGTACCCCTGAACACACACACACACACACACACACACACAACGAACGAGTATATACCAAGATGTAGGCTCCGGATAAAAGGAGCACTCCAACACGGCAGATAGGTATCCTAAACCGACGGATCACCAAACCGGGCGGGCGTACCGCGGCATGAAACGCAGCCCCCGAAGAAAGGGGGTCGCACGAAATATGTACCGAGTATGCAAAGCGAAAAATACGATAAGTAACAAATCGAGTCACACTCGAAACAAAGAGTACCGAAAGTAAGTACATTTCCAAAATGCCAAATGTTTATTTTCAAAATACAAAGCATGCAAAAAGGGCACGAAAAATATGGTCGCCCGCCCGTCGATGGCGCCATAACACAAGATAACACCGAAGGTTTCAAATCTCCGTACAACCCCGAACGCAACACATCATCACAACACATCATAAGCCATATCACAAAGATAACTCCATAAACGGAACCCGGCCCTATGGCGAGGTCTCGGAACCGTAACACAAAGATAACACCGAATATATCATAGTGCGCACGACAACAAAACCGGCCCGGAACCGCGAACGATGTACCAACAAACCGCACGAGCAGAGTCGTGAGTAACCATATGCATAAAATCGTTATCATAAGTTCAAAAAGTAAGTAAAATGACCATACTTGGGGATCGGGAAAATCGTCATACCAAACTCTCTCAAACGTCATCAGAAAGGTACAAAGGAAGGTCGCGGGACCCACGGACGAGTGTCAACCCGAGCCGGGCCCGCCTATGGAAAACATACTCATCACACGTCATACAACCTCCCACGACGATATCGAGGCAATCCGAGCCCTTAGTCGAAAGTTATGAGCGTTCGTAGTTTCAACATCGTTTAAGAATAAAACTCTTTTGAAAACCAAGTTTTTATGCAACTTTAAAATCAATTTTTCCAACAACATCAAAACCAATATTTTCTCACATCAACATACGAGTACCAAAAGACAAACGCGAATCATAGACATGCTCGGATTGTGAGAATGGAATTTCCTCGAGGCTCGTATCGTAGCCTATATTCAACTAAGACATGCCAAAAGAAAGAAGAGTTAAGCTTTACATACCTCGCTTGCACACAACGGTAATCCAAATCAAACTTATATCTCGAACTCTCCAAGATCTACATAACATCAATAAATACCAACGTCAACCCAAAGATTTAGAAGTTCATTTCCAACTAACACATAATCCAACGGAAATTTGGGCAGCACTTCCTTTATAAATGGACCAACCCCGAGAATTCAACTCAGCCGAATTCAACAACACAACAAACCAACAATCATTCCAACAATATCCACAATCAATTCAAACACATTCGAACATTAAAAATCCTTCTCCACACATTCCAACAATATTCCAATTATGCTTACTACAACTACATACTTACAAACCAACATGTAATCAAACTAACGCATATTCAATTATCAATCCAAAACCATTCAAACAACATTCAAGAACTCTTTAAATAATTCATACAATATTTCCAACAACCCAACAAATACTCCATTCCACCCGAAATGGTCCCAAACCCGAGAACCTCAACTCTAACACATTCCTTGATTTCAAAACATGATTTACTCCAACAATCTATACTCTAACCATGCCATTTCCATAAACATAAAAATTACACTAAATGCCACCAAACCTTCCAAATCAGCCCATAACACTTACAATACCAATTTGAATCATTAAACTCTCATTTCCAACATAGAATCCACATAACAACAACAACCAAAATTCCAAGAAAACTAATTCATTTCTTGACACACATAAGGCCATATTCGGCCAACACACCCATATATATATACTTCATGATTTTCATTCATTTCAACACTCCACAATAACCAAACATGCTACATAAACTTAGTTCATCACTTTTAACACAACACACACATGCACGGCTAAATACCATGGTACACGGCTCAACTTCAAACACCAAATTTCCATGAATTTCATCCATATCAACATACAACAACACACATAAACCTTCCATAACTCATAAAACAAGATTAGAATTTACCTTTCTTCACAACTCCTCAACTTGTCCAAAGTTGGCCAAGGATGAAAACGAACAATCCAACGCTTGAAACAACAACTCCACGTTATCAAGCACCCTCCAATTAGTAGATTTGCTTAGAAGAAATAATTTTGGGAAGGCTTAATCTTGGTCTTGATTTTTTTTTTCTTCTATGGCCGAATGGTTGGTCTTTTTTTTTCTCTAAGGTTCTTGATTTTTCTAATGCTAATGAAAGATGATGATATAATGGTCCCTTAAGTCATTCCTTATATTACAAATAATGGCCAACCATGTGGCCATGGCCCACTCAAAGGTGGCCGGCCACATGGCCATATTTACTCCCTCTTTTTTTTCAATAATTGCAACTTCTCATAATTCCATCTTTGGTCCCAAGTTTCTTTAATGTTTCCATACCAATAACGTCATACACACTTAGGTCACATGACAAAATCGAAGGTCACACGTCTCGACTTCGCATCCCGAATGGTCTTAACCACACTACCCGCACCCTTTGAATGTCATTATGAACTATATCAAATAAAAGCCTCAGGGATCATAGACATGTATCAAATTAATACGAGATAGCTTATGTCACACCCCAACTTTTGATAGGGCATGATGGGCACCCGACCCTTACTTAGGAGCGAACCCGGCCGATCTCGTGATACTCATAATCTTGCGATAATCATGAAATGAATGCATAATGTAAGCTTTAAAAAAACATGCATAGCCAAGTAAATGCTGTAATCATATGAAATCGTAACGTAAAGCATAATGATACATCGGCCTATACAGCCGCTTACAAAGTGTTATATACGTGACTGCGTCCGCAAAGTCTCTAACATAAATCAAGATACCATAACCTATATCTTTACACTCGGCGGCACTCCGGAAAATGGAGCTCGCCAATGAACATCTTCTCTAATCTCTGCTCGTATATATACCGCGTGGCATGAAACGCAGCCCCCTCGAAGAAAGGGGTCGACGTAATGTATGTGGGGGTATATAAAGCATGAAATACAGAAAACTGGTCAGAAGTAAAGCATGAGCATAATAACAAAAATACTTGCATTTGAAATACAAATCATGCATAAGAAGTACGTAAAACAAGTATAATAACGAAATGCCAAAATGCTTACTCTTGAAATACGGTCATGCATGTCAAAATTATGTATCATATTCCGGCCCGTTACGGGCTCGCAACATGGTCGCCACCCCGTCATTGGCGCCATAACACATCATACTCCGTAATACGTAA
>NC_081352.1:63906355-63986029 GCF_029784015.1 Lycium ferocissimum
GATGATAATATATAGAAAAGTAGAGCTTCTTGGTGATACAAGACTTAGTTGTGAGGTGTACTTGTTACATATGGAAGTAAAGAGGGACATAGACTATTATGTTGGTTGAGATGATTGTATGATTCATTTCATGGTTGAGTTGATCCAAGTCTTGATATGACTTATGGCTTTGTAACTTGTACCTTCACTGTTGCTTTATTGGCTTGTATTGATTTACCACGTTTACACTCATTTATGCATTCATACACTTATGCATGATGGAAATGGGTTGGAAGACTTATGGCATGATGCCTTGTGTTTGACATTGATATTGCTGGTTGTTCATAGTCCATACATACTAATGAACTGAAATACATTGAGACATACATTGTGATGTGAAATTGTGCAGAAGTTAATATAATCTTCTTAATGAACTTGTGATACAAATTGATGATAATTGTGGTGAGATGCTAATATGATCTTCTCGATGAAAATAATATACTATTTGATAATTGCTCATTAAGAGGGATGTAACAGTGTTTCTTGTATAATCGAGTGGCTCCGGGTCTGAGACTCTTTCCGGAATTGAGGGTGTATAAGCTCGAGTTCGAGGTAAATTTCGGGCGGAGGGCAATAAATAACTCGAGTCCGAGGAATGTTCCGGAACGAGTGATACATGATGTGGATCCTTGACCGAGGTTCTTTCCAGGGAGGAAGATTTATGGCTTGGGTCCGAGGAGTGTTCCGGAACGAGTGGTACATGGACACCATGGGTCCATTGCAGGTCATGACTACTGAGCTATGACATCAGTAGCATGTGTGTACAGTGTGTAATTGGCCAGGGCATTGCATTGCACATCATCATATTTTGCTTTGCACATCATTATATTTTATTCTTGCATTATTATATGGCTCGTTTAGTTCTGATTTTGGTGTGTTTGCTGAAACGGCTGTTGTAGTATTGATATGATCATTGACTGAGTTAAATTGTGGATTAGTGACTCTATTTACGGAAGGAACTTGGGCTTGTGCTTATCAGGTGAGATTATTGAGACTAGACAGACTTGTGGTTTAGAAGCTTCATCTTAGGTTGTAACTCTGTTATGAGATATTCTGTAACTCGGATTTGAGTATTAAGTGCCTATCTGTTTATCTTATTCATTTTATATTTATATGCGTGAACTAATCTTAGTCGGCCTATGATGCTTACTGGTACATAGTGTTTGTACTGATACTACCTTGTTGTATCCTTTTTTGAGTGCAGATTGTGTTCCAGAGATTTCATCCAGATTACATTTCTAGCTTGAAGCTAGTTTGCTCGATCAGATCCGAGGGTGAGCTTCTATCCATCCATGCCACCTGAAGATCTCTCTTTCCAGATGTCTACTTTCATTTCAGACATTATCTATTATATTTGAGATACATTTCATTCTTTAGACATTGTTAGTTAGAGTCCTTGTACGATAACTTTCAGATCTTGGGGATGTAAGTTAAGACTTCCGCACTTATATTATCTATTAGTTATGAATTATTTTATTTATTTATTCATTCACATGATCATTGATTGTTTAAGCATAAATGATTAAAGAAGTTAAAATTGGCTAATGATTAATGGGTTAACGAGTAAGGGTTCGCCTACTAGTGATAATAAGGTAGGTGCCCGCACGATCGGTAATTAGGGTCGTGACACCTTGTCCATTTTTTGCTAAAAATCAATGGGATTTAGCCCCAAGTTTTGCCAAGTTTGTTGTGAAAGCACTTATTTATCGTTAGTTTTAGAAAATGAAACTTGATTTTGGCTTTGAAAATCCATCCATTTTTCTTAACACACTTGCAATACTCATGACTTTTTGAAATACTTTTTCCGTTTCTGCTTAAAATTTATAACCGTATCAAATAGTTTAATTAGCCCTCTTTTAAGTAATCAAAAATCGTTACGCTAAATCCGGGTTTTTGAAAGGAGTTGTTTGGGGACTTAGAGTCAATCTAGATGGAATAAGTACCGTTGTCCTAAGACTACTAGTTCGCACAATAAGGATTCCACTATGACATGAGTTTGCACAAGTTTTACAAATACATAAAAAAAATTAAAAAAAAAAACTCAAAACAAACGAAGGAGAGGCAATGAGCAAATGATGTAAAGACTAGGGGCGTACTAAGCCCCTAGCCGGCCATTTTCACCCATGGTTGGGCCTTCTGCACGCCAAGCTTTTTACTTCGTCTTTCCGGACTCAATATTTTCGAGGAAAAAATTTTTCTTATTGGGCCTCAGGCTGACCCGACCCAAGTGGCCATGTGGTAAGGGAGGGAAGAAAAGGGGAAACCAGTTAGTTTATAATTTTTGAACTTATCACGACTATACTAAAAAAAAAAAAAAAAAAAAAAAAAAAAAAAAAAAGCAATACAAATCAAACATATACATATTTGTCAAAAACAGACTCAACTATCACGATTATACTAAGAAAAAGAAAAAGAAAAGAAGCCATATACATCAAACATATACATTTATAACATCACAGATTCTACAGGTCGAGGAAGCAAGGCAGCTGTGCCAAGGCTTATGTGTGAATATCACCAGGCCTGTTGGCTGGTCCTTGGCAATGAGGAGGGAGGGTAAGTCGTTGCCCCCGTATTTTTGATGCCACACAAGTTTCAAGGGGTTTCACGAACCCCAGGCATGGCTGGTCACCGGGGAAGGCTAAGACTAGACCTCACCCCAAATTACCTTATCCCATACCAACTCAGCCACAAAAAAACAGGAGCAGATCCCAGAATAAGACACTGCACAACTGCCTAGATCCACTATACAATGTAATTTAAGAAAACAAAGCATATAAATTCATGGACTTGCAGTAGCAAAATATGACCATGCACACACTTATGAGAGAGGCCAAAAACAAACTAAATGAATCAAAGAAATAAAAATAAAAAATAAAACGAAGCCCACCGACATAGGGTGACACAACTGCAGCCTATAAATTTATAAATGGGACAAGGCAAAACAACATAGTCATAGATAAAAATAACACAGTTGTAATATCAAATATGGAAGGATTTGGGAAGATAAATGAAAGTCACACAATCATGAAAAGGGCACACAAGCTGTGACACTCAAAGGGGCAAATCAGTACCAAACATACCACCATGAAGTGAACTAGAGCATCTTTGCCTCTTACCAATGAGAAGAGCATATAGAACCAAACAAGGATATGGCCATGGCAGGGAAGGTGGGCAACTAATGTACTCTCAAGGACAAGTAAACAAAACCAGATAAAGGAAAATGAGCAAGCGAAAATGCACTTCTGCCTAACCTTCCATCTTTTTCTCTATTTTAAACTCATGTGCACAATTATTCTTCATTTGGGTCAAAGCTAAAATCGACCTTACTAGGTCAATGCTAACTCTAAGCTGGGGAGGGGGGTTTCACTAAGCACTACAAAAAAAGGGCCTAATTGCGGGGGTTTAATAGCGGGGGTCAACTCTAACCCCCGCAAATTTCATTAAATAACGGGGGTTTACATAACCGACATTAATAAAAGAAACTAGCGGGGGTTTAAAACCTCCACCATCTGGGAAAAAAAAACTAGCGCGAATTTTTCCCACACTTTTTTCTTTCATTTGGCTCCTTTTCTCTGAAATTAAAGAACATAACCCTCAAACAAAACCCTCAACGCTCCTTTCACTATTTTCCCCCACCCCTCAAGGTACTTTAATTTTCTCAAACTTCAGGCTTCCTTGTACTTTAATTTTCTCAGAATTGAATATTTTGTGTGAACTTTGCCCTCATTTTCTTCGTTTCCCTCATTTAATTTTCTCAGAATTGAATATTTTGTGTCAAAGGCATCGAAATCGACAGGTATCTCTTCGATTACAGTTATCTCTACAAATGGGTTTTTCATCTTCCCTAATTTTGTGTATTTTCATCTTCCCTAATTTTGTGTATTTTCATCTTCCCTGGAGTAATTCTGTTTTCGATGGTTTTTTGGTTACTATATGTTGGATTTGGGTTTTCTTTGTTTTTTTCTAGATTTATTTGAGAATTATGTTGAATCTGGAAATTTGGATAGATTTTCAAAATACTCCAGATGCTAGCTTTGTAGCTTGATGATAGAGCTAGATTGTGTTAAAAACTTGCAAAAATACATTCTGATAAAACTGGCAGAATAAGTTGTTATTCATTGTTCCTCTTTATAAATCTATTCAAAAGCTGTGAGAAAACATTGATCTTTTAGGCTAAAGTTTCTCCTCCTCTAGGTACTTTTTTCAACGGAAAGCAAAGGGCATAAGGGTTTTTTTTTTTGGGTACTAACATAACCTAGAACTATAGTCCTAGAAGACTTTCATTTACAAATAAAAACTAAACATATGGTCAGTGAAATTGCTAAAATCACAAAAAATATCTGAAAGAGCAGTGATTCGATAAATACTGAATTCATGTAATTCTCTCATTTTCTTTGTTTTGCAACATCACTTGAGTAATCAGCTGTTTATTCTGCTTGAGAATTGTAATTCATAAATTTGATGTGATTGTGAATAATGATAACAGAGTTTGTGTTAATTGTTATGACGATTTTTTTGTTTTTTTCCGAAGTTTAAAGGATTAATCTGTGATTTACTTAGTTTTGTTAATTCTGATTTAAACGTACTCGAAGTAGAATTAAGTAACTCTATTTTCATGTTGTAGTTTTGTTTGATAAAAACATAAAATGCATTTCAACTTGTATGTGATTGTTCTACTTCCTGTTATAGATGATGAAAAGTGGCATATTATTCCCACGTATATCTCATAAATATGATCAATATTGGCATGGAAAAAGGGAAAAAGATTGCTCCATGCTAACTTTCCTGCCTGCAACATTGATGTTGCTTATTTTCTTCTGGCACCAGAGTAAATAATCCCTCCTTAATCTTGGTAAACTTAGTACTCTTGAGATCAATTTTAGTTCCACAAGCGACGCGAATATTGAATGACTCAATTGACCTTGTTGCTGTTTTTGGAACTTTTTCACTATGCAGTTGCCACTTCTTTGTACATCTTTCAGCTTCTTCTCCTTCTGCATAGAGAATCAAGTGATTCACATAGTTAAAAAACTAAAGCACTACAAAAGAACCGGATTTAATAAGCCCGGTCAGTAAGAAAATTGAATTATTGAACTTTTTAGGAGAGTTATGGTAGATCAAAGTATTATTAGCATGGACTTTAAAATGCATACAACAAACGTCTTAGTCATATATTAGTCTACAGAGCCATTATTTCTCAAGTCATCATTCTTTGCACCTTCAAGTTGTGTAGAAATCATTATTTGGTTACGTATGTTCTCTGTTACAATTCATTATTATTTTTATTTTTCTATTATGTTCACTTATGCTAATAGACAACTCATTTTCTTTCTCATGAATTCTTATAGGTTATATTATTGCACACTAATTTAATTTTTTTAATGGATAAATCTTGGATTGGAATGCCAAGGAACACACGTAGAGTGTGATTGGTTTGGATCGATTTCGAATTTTGCATTTAACAATGGAGCTATAAGAGATAAAATAAAATGTCCATGTCCTATATGTGGTTCTCGAAAGTGGCAGACCAGAAAAATAGTGTTTAATCATTTGATTGACAAGCCGTTTCCTCAAAATTATGTCACTTGGTTTATGCACGGGGAAACGAATGTATTGCATAATTCTAGAAACAGAGAGGTTGCTCAAGATGAACCACCCATTGAAAATCCTGTAGAATTGTTGATTAATGAAGCATTCGGGGGCTCAAGGCATGAGGATGTTGACATAGGTCCGTCACAAGTGGTGGGAGAAGAAGAAATGTTACATGATATGCCTGCTTCAAATAATAAAGATTTTTTTGAGTTGCTTAGTGATGGACGCCAAGAATTGTATGAAGGGTCGAAGTACTCAAAGTTGGAATTTTTATTAAAGCTTTATCACATAAAGTGTTTGTCTGGGTTAAGCGAAAAGGGAATGACTATGATACTAGATCTACTCAGAGATGCATTTAAATTTGCAAAGATTCCTGATTCTTTTTATGAGGCCAAGAAAACCATCAAGAAGTTGTGTCTTGATTATATCAAGATAGATGCTTGTCCAAATGATTGCATGTTGTACTGGGAAGATGACGTTAATGCAGAAACATGCAAGTATTGTCACGCTTCTAGATGGAAGCCCGAGAAGGAGAGCAATAAAGATCATGCACCTACTACAAGTAAGAAACAAAAGAAGAAAAGGAAGAAGCCTGCAAAAATCTTGCGCTACTTTCCATTAAAACCAAGACTACAAAGATTGTTCATGTGCTCTAAGATTGCGAGCATATGGTGGCATGCGGAGGATGGTAACAAAGATGGAACCATAAGACATCCTAGAGATGGTGAGGCATGGAAGAGGTTTGATACAACTTTTCTGAATTTGCTTCGATCCTCGAAATGTTCGACTAGGCCTAGCTAGTGATGGTTTCAATCCTTTTGGGACAATGAGTACTAATTATAGCATTTGGCACCGTGGTTTTGGTTCCATATAACCTTCCTCCTTGTGCATGAAGCAACCAAATTTCATCCTCTCAATGATCATTCCGGGTCCACGTACGGCGGGGAATAACATAGATGTATACCTACAACCCCTTATTAAGGAGTTAAATGAGTTGTGGAGTGAAGGTGGACACTTTTGATTCATCAAAGGATGAAATGTTTAGAATACGAGCAGCTCTTATGTGGACGATTAGCGATTTTCCACGGACTTGATATCTTATCTGGTTGGAACACACATCTTTGGTCTTGCATGCCCCTCTTGTAATTTTGACACGAACCTTGTCGACTTCGTCATAGTAGAAAGTGGTGTTTTATTGGCCATCGTCGGTTTTTGGGAAGAAATCATAAATTTAGAATGATGAGGCATCGTTTTTAAACAAGTCCAGGAAGGGTGAGGTGCTTGGGATTAGGACCTGTCCCCAGTAAAGTTTTTAAACAAGTAAGACCTCGTTTTGGTGGTACAAGTACTTCAAGCAGTGAAGGTTCGTGTTCGTCCCAATGTCAACAGAACCATAAGCAAATGATGAATGCTCAAGAAAAAATGATGAATGCTTTCAAGGCATATATGATAATGAAAGAAGGGACGATACCAGAACAGTTTACGAGGTTCTTTGCTTCTCCTTCGGTGGTTTCTCCTACAACAGTAAGTAAAGTTCTTCATTTCTTTTTCATTTAATTGGTCTGAAAAGAATTCTGAAATTTTTTGGATTTGATTTCTCTTTGAAAAATGACGAGACTGTTGTTGTTGTTACTGTATGCTGGTTTATTTTGTGTCCGGGAAAATAGTATCGGCATTCAGATGATCCAATTGTAATATGATGTTCCTTTCCTATCCACTGTTGGGATATACCTAAAGCTTCAACTGTGTACAATCCTCAATGCCTAAAGAAATAAATTGAAGCTGGATAAGAAACAAGCAAACAAAGAGTAAAAACAGAGTAGTACATTCTGGTTTGTTGTGTATTAAGATAACAGATAAGTGTTCCTAGTCCTGAGATCACTCACTAGAAGTTAGATGTTAGCAATTTTTTTGACAACTTTGTGTAGACATTTCTTGTAATTATCCAGGGACTAGAAGTGTTTTTTAGGAAGTTCAAAATTTTATTTTTTGGGACTGATTAAAAAGGAAAGAGTGTCGTATAAATTTGGACAGAGGGAGTAGTATTTATATGAAACTGATTGCAGCTAGTGTGTGAGATGAAAAAGAGGTTTAGTTATTTTTTAATGTGATTGATGCTTAATTTTCTACTATGTTTTATTTTCTACTGTATGAGCAGTTGGATAGGAAGTTTAAAACTTTATTTTTTTGGAACTGACTAAAAAGGAAAGAGTGTCGTATAAATTTGGACGGAGGGAGTAGTATATATATGAAACTGATTGTAGCTATTATGTGAGATGAAAAAGAGGTTTAGTTACTTTTGAATGTGATTGATGCTTAATTTTCTACCATGTTTTATTTTCTACTGTATGAGCAGTTGCATTTCCTAATCAAACTTGGACATGATTTGGCCTTTTGTTGTTTGATAGAGTTTTCAGGCTTTACTACACTTACCTCTTGGTAGCCTAGTAGTTAAGATGCAGAAGACTTACCTTCTGGTAGCCTAGTAGTTAAGATGCAGAAGAGTTATACAACAAGGAGGTAAAATAGTTGGATTACTAGTGAACACTAGCTAATTACCACTAAGAATGATGATAAGGTACTTGAAGTGAAGAATGAGGAAGCTAGTATGGTCTCTGTATCCTCAGAGGATTCACCATGACTTGGATATTTATGCTGGCTGTTAACCCTCCGCGTCCCTCCTCCTTTTGAGACCGGCATTGCTATTCACATAGGCACAGTTACTATTTGTCAATAAACAACTCACAATAAAATTAGAAAATCAGCACATGTATCTTGCATATTTGGTTGGATAGGTATGCCAACTATATTTTATGGAGAGTTTTGTGAGACTCAATCAGAAGTGGATGCCAGCAGTAACGAAATTTCTTGCGAGAATGTATGTTTTGCATTTGGATAACAAATTAGTTGCGCGAGAGTCTTTAAACTTGTGGATACTAGAACCGGTCATAAAGATTCTAAGTTTAGGCGGTAAATGATTGCATGGCCACTGTTGATGTTCTCAGTGCATTAGATAATTTGTACTGGCTCTCTGTTGGGCGTAACTTCTCCAGCAATTACTTTTGCTGGTATTTCAATAAAGTTACTTTTTACCCAACCAAAGGGAAAAAAAGAAGATTCTAAATATTTTGGTGGTCTGTGTTGCTATGGTCAACAAACCCCTAGCAACTGGAATACTTACTTTGGGTGGAAATTCCATTTCCACATCTATCTTATGTCTATGTTTAAATTGATATTTTTTTATTCATTTTCTTATGCAGCTTCAATTTTTGTACAATTTTGGTGTTGTAGTATTATTTGATTTGCATTGAGTTCGTTATCTCTATGTTTTGGTTTGCTTCTTTATAGTGCGCTTTATACAAAGCTAGGTTTGGATCTAGTTGTATTTAGAGCTGAAGTTTTAGAACGTGATAAGCTATTTGTTCAATCCTACTCTATTTTTGTGTTTTTATGCACTTTCAAATTATGTACGATTTTGTGTAGCTGTATTATTTTAGTTGCATTGAGTTTGTTATCGCTATTTTTTGGTTTTCTGTGTGGTTAATTGTGCGCTTTGAACAAAGCTAGATGTTCTCCTTAGTTCGAAGTTCGAACTGAGGATCTAGTGAGATTTAGATGAATTAGTGGATTAGAGTTTCTACTTCGAACTAAGGATCTAGTGAGATTTAGATGAATTAGTGGATTAGAGTTTCAGAATTTAATCATATGGATTTTGATCAGCTAATTAAATTTAATTCTAGTAGCTAACACTCTGTTTCTATGTTTTTCATTATGCAGCCAAGTGATGCGGCTAGTGGATCCCTTTCGCCCATGGACGCAAGAAGATCATGCGGTGATAGTAATCCTAGTGACAACCGTTGATTTCATTGTATTGTGTGGTAGGAATGGATGTTAGAATGTTGGAGTGAATGTATTGTGTTTAAATTTAGTTTTTGAGTCTGATGATGCTACTTAAATTTTTAGTTTACCAAACTTATGGTACTTTATGATAACATTTTGTGATTTGACGCTATGTTATCGATATCTCTTAAAGTTGTAAAATATTTTTTTTGCTTTGATTATGATTTACAGCTTAATTAGTGATTTTGTGATCAATAATATATAAATTAAAAAATTCAATGAAATGCAGGGGGTTATGTGACTGCCAGGACCTTTAAATATAAGCTAATTTGGAAAAAAAAAAAAAGTAAAAATTATATTGCGGAGGTTCTAAACCGCCGCAATTCGTAATTAAGAATTATTTCTAAAAGATTAAATTTTAGAATTACGGGGGTCAACTGCCGTAAAATAACCGCCGCTACTTAGTTGTGGCGGTCAACAAAAAACCGCCGCTAATTGATTGCGACAACTGTTATTGTGGGGGTTTTGGGAACCGACACAACAACACATTGCGGGGGTTTCAAACCGCCGCAAACCTTAAAAATAACCCCCGCAATTAGGCCCTTTTTTTGTAGTGAAGCCTAGGGGGGCAGAATCTAGGTTGTTTCCAGAATTCTTGGCAATGAACATCAGCCCCACAAACCACAGAAGTGCCATGGAACCTCTTATCTGAAGGAGAATGTTATGAACCAGGCTGGGCCTGGCTTTCTTCTTCTCCTTTCCCTAAGGCCCCCTTAAAAGGTCTTTCTTAGGTAATGTGGCTTTGGTTCATTTCCAGCCTTCTCCATGATCATATGGAGGTTGTATCTTTCAAGGTTACCTAGCCTAGGACTTAATATAAAAGGGTTCCAAATGCACATGCACCAAATAGACCTATCCATTTATACTAAGTCAAAGCCATTTCTTAGAAAAAAACAGGGCATGTTAAACTAATTCAAGTGATGGCAAGATCAGGTTCAATCAATACAGACTATTCAGGCTCCGTTGGCTTCCCAACCTCATCCTAGATGGGTCTACATTCTTCGTATCAAGTTATGACATAAGTCTCATCCTTGAGAGAAAGGGAATGACCCCTTAGGGGTCGTTTGATATGAGGCAGGGAGTATTATTTACTCCGCCTTGGGCCAGGCCTGGGCGATTGGGACGGGGCTCGGTCCCCTTTTCTAAAAAAAAAAAACAATGGGCCATTGTGTAAGTATACATACATATATATATATATATATATATATATATATATATATATACATGATGTATATTTGTATATACATGGTGTGTATATATATATATATATATATGTATTTTGGGTTGGGGATAAATAATAAAAAATAAAAACCCAATCATTAGCCTATTAAGACTTAATCAATTTTAAAACATGACTTGTTAAAAAATCATTTTGCAGATAATGGTCCTAATAATTTACCAAATTAATTAACCAGATAATTTATCAATTAAACAACTACACAAACACACAGAATCAAGGTTTGAGGGGTAAAATGGTCAATTCTTTTAATTATTTGAATTACCTTGGACAATAAATAGAATAAATCGCCCATTACTCTAATTTTCCTTGATTTAATCAATTAAGTAAATAATTATTCAAAATGGTTTTCGCCCTTGATTAATTCCAAAAACATCCCCTAAATGTCATAAAACCTCAATTAATTTCCACAAAATTTAACATATCCTAAAAATTCTCTTTATCAATTTAAAGGGGTGAAATATTATCCCAAATAATTTTCATAAAAATCATCTAGACTTTTTAGGGTGCACAGCTGATTTTACTTATTGTCCAAGGACTCCAAGTACTTAAAAAAAATTACGGGAGGTCAAAAATTAGGTGTCAACACTGTCTACAACCCTTCATAGTCATTATCGAGGTTAGGTTCCCTACATGGCAAGAAATTTCCCTTTTTCCTCTTGACTCAACCTATTCCACCACATGTGCAATAAATCTGGTGTGTTAATGACCATGTCAAATTGTAAATCTATCGACATCTACAAAATAAGAACAAAGTTAACATCCACCCCCCCCCCCCCCATAAGCAATGGTTCAGCACATAAGTATATTACATGTTTCCATTAAGCACATAAATGAGATGCGGTATTTTTCGGGTCGTAGACCGTCTTTGACACTGGGTAATCTCCTTATCGGGTTTAGATACGTCTCAAATATCCAAACCATTCTAGTTCTCTTTTGGATTTGTTTTAGCTCTACCCTAGACATATGCAAGAGTGGTTTTTTGAAGTGATCTTGGACCCGAGCGGACTACTCGGGGTGAACCGTTGTCGGCTGTTGGGTGACCGCACACCAACTCCGCGTTCAACGTGTTCCAAAGAAGAGGTGTTTCGGGTTTTTTAGTGAAGGCTAGACCACAAGCCCGCGTGTCCCCCTTGAAACCATGCATTTTGCCAGGAGTAGCGGAATTTGTGATATAAATGTATGACAGCATATAAATTGCAAGAAAGTAAACAAATAAGTGAATATTCACAATTAATATCACATTATATTGAAACCCTTATGGTTAGAACCTAGAAAAATCCCGAGCAGAGTCGCCATCTGTTACGGTTCACTTTTACGCGGGTGCATAAAAGCTACTACGAGGTTGTTGGTGCTCTAATTGGATTTTAGTGTTTTAGAGTCGCCACCTAATTTATTAAGAAAAATTAGGAAAACTGGGTAAAAGGGTTTATTCAACAAGAGAAAAAAAAATCTTTTTGTACCAGAGTTCGAGGTAAGTGTTCTGGTGATCCCCTGGGAAGATTTTAAGCACCCTAGTATTAAGGATCCGTAGAATACGGTTGACCTACGAGCTTCAATGTGTGATTTATAGTGATTATTTGCTAAAATGTTTACTTCATTGCTAAACTGTCATGCTAGTCATAAATTCAAAATTTTGGCAGAAAAAAGTCCCCTCCAAAGAAGGGGTTTTGGTTTCAAAAAATTCGTATAAGTGTTCAACCAACTTTATTGCCGGACCAAGACACACTTAGGATTTCTCCCAAGTAGAGTCACTACTATTTTGGTCCTGATAAGATGAGTTTAGTAGGTTTTATCATATATAAGAAAATATGGAGTATATCTCCTTTTTTATAAGTATATATATATATAGGAATTTGAAGGTTTTTACTAAACCCATTTTATTCAATTGAAGCTCAATAAGTCAACTTGTATTCCTACCAAAGCCATCTTATCTCAAAGTGGTCCAAGTATAATTCCTCTTATTTTTGTCCCTCAAGTTTTGGGCTTTAGGCCCAAGAAATATTCCAAGTTCTTTTTGAACAAAATAAAGTCCAACTTTAGTTTTATATAAAGAAAGGGTTCATTTAAGTTGAAGGTAAATCTGAACTTTCTCCAAGTTTGCACAAAATAGTCTAAGTTACAAGATATATCCAGTTATTCAAGCCCAGAATTCTGTCCAAATTTAAAGGAAAATAGTCTGTTTGGTTTTTAAGAAAAAAAAAAGGCTTTACACGGGCTTAGGCCCAAAATTAAATTTATATTTTCTCTTGTCCGTTTTATTTCCAGTTTTCTCTAAAGGGGCGGCAGGCCCAAAAGATTTATTTCAATATTTTCTAGAGAAAATTTCACTTAAAGACTGTTTAAATTATGCAAACAATTTGTACCTAGACCGTTTTGTAGTAAATTCAGGTATACCGGTTTCATGCTTGTGTTAAAGATTAAGTGAGTTTGAAAATTATTTTCTTTGGGGCGTCTTCCTAAATATACTACATGTTTTTTTTCTTAGTTCTAACTCCTATAGGGTTCCAATATACCATTCAGCTGTTTATACAATATATATACATACTATGATAGACATAAATGAAAAGGAAGAAGAGAATGAGATTTTGACTGGTGGACCTACCCAAGCCCACTAGTGACCATTTTCACCCATGGTTGTGTTATGACCCTAATTACCGATCGTGCGGGCACCTACCTTATTATCACTAGTAGGCGAACCCTTACCCGTTAACCCATTAATCATTAGCCAATTTCAACTTCTTTAATCATTAATTAACAATCAATAGATAAGTGAATGAATAAATAAATAAAAAGAAGTCATAATTAATAGATAATATAAGTGCGGAAGTCTAACTATTACACCTCCAAAATCTGTAAGTCATCGTAAAAAGACTCTAACCAACAATGTCTAAAGAATGAAGTATATCTCAAATATAATAACAAATAATGTCTGGAATGGAAGTAGACATCTAGAAAGAGAGATCTTCAGGTGGCATGGCATGGATAGAAGCTCACCTTCGGATCCGATCAAGCTAACTAGCTCAAGCTAGAAATGTGGTCTGTATGGAATCTCTGGAACACAATCTGCACTCAAAAAGAGTGTAGCAAAGTAGTATCAGTACAAACACTATGTACTGGTAAGCATCATAGGCCGACTAAGATTAGTTCACGCATATAAGTATAAAATCAACAGAATAAACAGATAAGCACCTAATACTCAAGTCCAAGTCACAGAACATCCCATAACTGAGTCTCAGCCTAAGATGAAGCTTCTAAACCACAAGTCTGTCAAGTCTCAATAATCTCACCTCATAATCACAAATCCAAGTTCGGACCCTAGGAAGAATCACTAACCCACAATTTCACTCAACCAATGGTCATATCTATATCAGAATAGCCATTCAACAAATCATACCAAAATCAGACCTAAACGAGCATATATTAATGAAGAATAGAATGTAATGATGTGCAATGCAAAATATGATGAAGTGCATGCAATGCACTGGCCAAGTACCTCACTCCTCAGTTACTCATCACTCTTGTACACATATGCTTTGCTCAATAGCCATGACTTGCAGGGGACCCAGGTGTCCATGTACCCCTTGCGGCGTGCAACCCGATCCACTCGTTTCGGAATCACTCCTCGGACCCGAGCCACACTTAAGGCCACATCGTCACCCCTGTCAAATGTGCTTTTTTCATATATAGGTCACATCCTGACCCCCTCAATGATCACTGTCACATCACTCTCAATGATCAATTTATCAAGTACCATGTATCAAATAGTATCACAAGTTCAACAAGAATATTATATTAACTTCTTCACTAATTTCACATCACAATGTATGTCTCAACGTATTCCAGTTCATTAGTATGTATGGACTATGAACAATAGCAATATCAATGTCAAACTCAAGGCATCATGCCACAAGTCTTTCATGAATCGTTTTCGAACCATTTCCATCATGTATGAGTGTATGAGTGTCACTAAAAAAAAAACAGCGAATAGCGACGGATTCTAGCGATGAAATGATTTCCGTCGCTAAATAAACCGAATTAGCTTATGAAACTACAATTTTGTCGCCAAAAAAGGCAAAAACAAAATAGCATCATAGCGACGGATTAACGACGGGATAACAGATCCATTGCTAAATATTAGCGCTAAATTTACGCGCCATAAAGTTAGCTACGGAATTAGGGACAAAATACGTGCTACAAAAATAATTATACATTAGCGACAGAACTAGCGACAAACAATCCGTCTCTGGAGTTATTTTACTACTATATAGAAACATCAGTTTCTATACAGTGGATCGTCGTCGTTCCAAATTAAAAAAAAAAAAAAAAAAAAAAAGGTAGGCCCCATACTAAACACCAAGCAATTAAAAAAAAAAAAGTGGACCCCATATTATTGCTTTTCTTCAAAAGGTTAAGTAGCCAAACCATACAATTTTCTTTCTTTTTTTATATTAGCCTGAGATCTAAACTAGATATTGAACTGTTGTATTTGCTATTTCGCCATGTCATTTATTTGTTATGTTTACTAAAATAAATATATTTCGCCATGTCATTTATTTGTTATGTTTACTAAAAATAAATATACTTAAAATATTTATATTTTAAAATAAGATAGAATTTAATTACTTTTTTTATATTTTAAAATAAAATAGAATTTAATTACTTTTTCATTTTTATTCTTACTCTAATAAATGTGAAAAGAGATTAATGTCGTAAAAGAAAAAATAATATCAAATGGAGATCAAATAATGAATAAGGTAAATTAGTCAAATTATAATTCTAATTGACGTTTCCTTAAAAAATCATGTCTTTTAAAAAGTATTAATAAATTTTTGCAAACTTTGTATTCGTAGCAAACACTAATATAATAAAGTTTTGGATACGGATCACAAACTACAATGTTATATTAATCGTGTTTTGAACATAGTATATATATATATATATATATATATATATATATATATATATATATATATATATATATATATATATATATATATAAAGGTACAAACTAATAATGTCAAAAAAAAAAAGTGCACCCTATATTAAAAGATCAAACAATATTCATGTAATTTTCAAAGTATCCCATTAAGTCAATAGTGATGGATTCATTGTCATACATGCATATCAACCCATTAGTAGGAGCAAATGAAATTATTATGCAGACAAAAAACATGGATCACCATATTGTTGTTTTTCTTCAAAGGTTAAGTAGCCAAACCATACAATTTTCTTTCTTTTTTTATATTAGCCTTGAGATCTAATCTAGATATTAATCATTGTGTTTACTATTCCGCCATGTCATTTATTTTTTATGTTTACTAAAATAAATATACTTAAAATATTTATATTTTAAAATAAGATAGAATTTAATTATTTTTCATTTTTATTCTTACTCTAATAAATGTGAAAAGAGATTAATGTCGTAAAAAAAAATCAAATGGAGATCAAATAATGAATAAGGTAAATTAGTCAAATTATAATTCGAATTGACGTTTCCTTAAAAAATCATGCAAAAGACAACATGACAAGTAAAATGAGCTAAACCGAGAATATTTACTAAAAATTAAAAAATAGTATTTCTTCCTTTAAATAGAAAATCAATTTCTACTTTATTTCGTTTTAAACATGTAAAATTAATTTAATAATTTGAATTAGAATTATCCAAATCAAAATTTGATAAAAAATAATAAGTATTTTACACCTTTAAATTAATCGAATTAAAATTGAAAGCATCAACTGATGCTTAAATATTGCTATTGTTTTATCTCAAAGAGAGGAAAATAGTATCCTTTTAAACAAGTCTTCTCTTTAAAAAAAAAAGTATTAATAAATTTTTGCCGACTTTGTATTCGTAGTAAACACTAATATAATAAAGTTTTAGATACGGAGCATAAACTAGAATGTTATATTAATCGGGTTTATCAAATTTCTACTTTGTTTCGTTTTAAACATGTAAAAATAATTTAACAATTTGAATTAGAATTATCCAAATCAAAATTTGATAAAAAATAATAAGTATTTTACACCTTTAAATTAATCGAATTAAAATTGAAAGTATCGACTGATGCTTAAATATTGCTATTGTTTTATCTCAAAGAGAGGAAAATAGTTTCCTTTTAAACAAGTCTTCTCTTTTAAAAAGTATTAATAAATTTTTGCAGACTTTGTATTCGTAGCAAACACTAATATAATAAAGTTTTAGATACGGAGCACAAACTACAATGTTGTATTAATCGTGTTTTGAACATAGTATATATATATATACACACATATGCATAAAAATAGTGCAAACTAATAATGTCAAAAAAAAAAGTGCACCCCATATTAAAAAATCAAACATTATTCGTGTATTTTCTAAAGTATCCCATTAAGTCAATAATGATGGATTCGTTTGCCACATGCGTATCAACCCATTAGTGGGAGCAAATGAAATTATTGTACAACAAAAAACATGGATCCCATATTATTGCTTTTCTTCAAAACGTTAAGTAGCCAAACCATACAATTTCTTTCTTTTTTTATATTAGCCTGAGATCTAAACTAGATATTGAACTCCAGTATTTGCTATTCCGCCATGTCATTTATTTGTTACGTTTATTAAAATAAATATACTTGAAATATTTATATTTTAAAATAAGATAGAATTTAATTACTTTTTCATTTTTATTCTTACTGCGATAAATGTGAAAAGATATTAATGTCGTAAAAGAAAAAATAATATCAAATAAAGATCAAATGATGAATAAGGTAAATTAGTCAAATTATAATTTTAATTGACGTTTCCTTAAAAAACCATGCAAAAGACAACATGACAAGTAAAATGAGCTAAACCGAAAATATTTACCAAAAATAAAAAAATAGTATTTCTTCGGTTAAATTGAAAATCAAATTTCTACTTTATTTCGTTTTAAACATGTAAAATTAATTTAATAATTTGAATTAGAATTATCCAAATCAAAATTTGATAAAAAATAATAAGTATTTTACACCTTTAAATTAATCGAATTAAAATTTAAAGTATCAACGATGCTTAAATATTGTTATTGTTTTATCTCAAAAAAAGAAAATAGTTTTTTAAACAAGTTTTTTTTAAAAAATATTAATAAATTTTTGCCGACTTTGTATTCATAAAGCAAAAACACTAATATAATAAAGTTTTAGATACGGAGCACAAGCTAAAATGTTATATTAATCGTGTTTTGAGCATAATATATATATATATATATATATATATATATATATATATATATATGTGTGTGTGTGTGTGTGTGTGTATATATATACGCGCGCGCGCGCGCAAAAACATAAACTTATGTATGTTTATTAGCAATATATATATATATATATATATATATATATATATATATATATATATTTACGTATCTAAACACAACTGCATACACATAGATATACTATAATCTAAAGTGTTTGACCCGTATGCAGTACGGGCATACGCCATCTAGTTATTTATCAAAATGTTGTGAGCTTTGCTGCTACGGAAAAATTCGTCGTTATATTTTAAAGGGAATAAAATCATATTTAATTTAGCGACATAATTAGTTCGGTCGCCAATTCTGTCGGTAGGTATTATTTAGGCCAAACCCATCGACAAACACCTGTGATCGTTCACTTTTTCAACTTTCGAAAGCCTTTTAAGTGACCTTTATTCCATTTACACACCTCTGAAATGCGTAATTCTATTCCACAGATACTTTTGCAGTTATCTGAGCAAAACCAACACTAGTCGTCTCCTACGTGGATTAAGTGGCCAATTAAATTGTGATAGCTCATTTAAATTGTGCCAACTCAATTAAATTGTCTTAACTCATTTTAATTGTAAATTCACTAATTTGTAAATTAGTGAGTTTTGACCATTAAAAATTAGGGCTTTTGAAATTGCCGATTGGATGTGCAATGAATGAAACGCCCCTTTGGTGTTGATTTTGTCCGATAACTGTCAAGCAAAAGTGTTTTAAGTGGAATAGGAATGGCCCGCACAAGTGTGTAAATGGAATAAAGGATCCACTTTAGGTCTTCAGTGAAAGACCACGTCGATGGATTTGGCCTATTATTTAAGTTATTCCAATGAGATATTATTTGGTAATGTCGGCACTCAGATTTGGATGAAAACTATCGACCATCGATGGTGGTTCCTAGGGCAGAAATCTAGCGGCAGAAATAGGTCGTTCGTGGCGCCTCTCCAATGAACACTCATTGATATCCGACAGTTCGCCGGGGTAATCTTTCTATTTAGGGTAAAGTAAATCTCTTTGTTGAGCATTTTTTGTTTCTTCACTGTGTGGATTCGACTTTTGACTAATTTTTGGTTGTCTCTTTACATTCTTCAAGTTTTTTTTGGTGGGAGTGACAGATTGGACTTTGAAGTTTATTGTTTTGCTAGCCATCTGTATACCTTCTTCAAGATTTCCTTAATAGATTCGAAATTTTTACTTGCTCGTTCTCGACTAATTTAGTTCTTTTCAGAAAATCCTAGCATCGAGTTTTCTAGGTCATGTTTGAGTTTGTTTAAGGTAATAGGTGTTTCATGATTTCTGGGTTTTGGGTATTGTGTGCTGAGGCTATAGTTTGCTGTGATTTCAGTTGATATTCTTAAAGAAAGATGTAATTTTCAGTATTCATTGGGTAATTGGGGTTTGATTATTTCAAGGGTTTGGGCGTTTGTGTGCTGTGGCTGCTGGTTTGCTGGGATTTTCAATTGAAATCCTTATAAGACATTGAATTTGAGCTATTTTTCTCTTGTTAGATTTTTCTTGGTTTTGAGTATTCGTGCCTCTTTGTTAGCTGTGATTTTCAATTGAACTAAACAAAAGAAATTTACACAAGTCAAACAAGGTATTAAAATGAATGAATAGTTATTAGAAAGAAGTATGTGAAGCGGAATATAAGCTGAGTAGTCACCTTTGTTGATTGAATGTTTGTAATCCAAACTATTTGGTCTCTGTATGTGCTTTTGGTTCTTATTTCTGTATTACTTGTGACAATGTCATCTCAATTGTTGCAAATTGCCTATTGTAGTTTGATGTATAGCTGATTCATTTGACGTTCCACTAGTAAACCTCATTTTAATAACAAGAGAAAGTCCAAATACATTCTCTGTTTCTCCCTACGTCATTGTGTTGGGGGTGAAAATGAATACAAAGCTATGGCTTTGGGTGCCTTCTGTAGATTGAAATAATATACAGTAATTAGGTTAACCCAGGATCCGAGATTTTTATATTGTGCTTATCTTTGCTCACTAGCTGCATGGATTGGCTCAACATATCCGACTTCACTTACACTCCTAATAGTGTGAGGAAAGTTAAAAGACTCTATTGCTTTTGAAGATTAAATCAGTTGAATAAAGCTAAAGCTAAGGAGCAAGTTTGTTGCAGGGGAACCAGTCTCATGTTAGTAAATTTGTTGTTCTGGAAAGCAAGAATCCCATAAGTCAAACAGGGTTAACCGTAGAGTATTTTGCTTGCAAGTTTATGTTCTAATTTGATTGTGGATCAAATACTTAGAAAAATGTTTGTTTTATTGATAGGATGATAGATGATTCATGCTATTGGGACTGCTTGTCCTCCATAAAATATGTAATCAGTTTTTTATTTCTTTGTTTAACTTCTTTTTGGCTTTTTCAGCCACCGAAGATGTTAGTCATCTGCTAGTCACCGTGCAGAAAGATAGACTGCATGGTGGACTTCTTCCTTCTGACGAGTCATCTCATATCATAAAGAACTATCAGGCTCTTCATAAGCAATGTGGACCTCATAATTATTTTGTGTAAGCCTACCCTTGATTGAAGAGCATTTTTCTTTCAGTTAAATTTGAGTAAGAGGGTGTTTGGATTGGCTTTTAAACGTAGCTTATAAGCTAAAAGCTAAAAGCCATAAGTTGGGATACCCAACTTTTGGGTTTTAGCTTATTTTTGTATTTTTTTTTTTTGCCTAAAGGTAAGTGCTTAAAACACTTTTATCTTACCCAAACACTACAAAAGTACTTAAAAGCTAGTTTGGCAGAAAAAACACTTAAATTAAGTCAATCCAAACACCCTCTAAGAGCTGAAAGTTGTGACTTGAATTTGAAAGCTTAAAATAAATAGGGTGCAGTTTTTTAATAGAAATGTCGTGAGACCTTCCTTAAGCTCGATAATTGATGTTTTGGTTGGAATAGCTTTCATAAATGATCTTGTTTGGTTAGAAAACGTCTCTTGATAATTATTTACTCTGAAAAATAGTGCCATTTTCTGCTCTTTTCTCTATTATTCTATCTTTGTGTGTTGTGGGGGGCTCTTCTGTTGCAGTTCTCCACGAATATAATACTAGGTACTATCGATCTCGTGAAAATATTTTTATGCATCTCTTTCTCTGTGTCGTTACTTTTTATTTTACTTACAAAAAATGGTATTTTTGTCTTTAGAAAGAATATCCTTGAACCTATAGAGAGTAGTGCCATTAGGAGATTAATGAAAATTGGTATTGATTGACGAGGACGTCTTAGAACTTGAGAACTTAGTATATTTCTTTAACCGTATGCTTCACAACAATCTGATGCTTTTCTAAGAGCTACATTTTCTTTTTGATGCTACTTCTGAAGTATGTGTTTGGCGGGGGGTGTTGGCAGCAGCAAAGAATAATAGAAAATATCATTCTTTTCTGAATTGGTTGTCAAGGTTGAGTAATCTACTGTTAAGTAAACAAAATAATATAAAGACAGAGTAAGCTTGGCACATATTTGCTGTAGACTAGTGAAATAAATGGTCAAAAAAGGAGATAGCTGCATCTCCTTTTAGTTTATCTAGCTTTTGCCTAACTGCTGGAATCATTCATTTCTTGCTATAGAGGTATCTCTGATATTTTTTTTGGTATAGGCTTTTGAAAAGGGTCTAGATCCAACACCAAATGAGATACATTTTGCACGTCCATACACAAGTCAAAATCTTTTGTTGATGAGCATGCCCGAATTGTCCATGTAAGTCCAAACTTTTGTAACTTTATTGACATTATATTTGACATTCATGTCTCTTTTTATTTGCTAAAATTGAATGGTTGGTATTCTTGATTGCTTTAATTTCACTACTTTTTACAGGAAATTTGGACGAGTTAGTGATGCAATTGATTCCTACACTGACTGATCACATGCTTCATGTATTTATTAAGCGGGCACGTGGACTGATTTCTTCACCGTCACATTAGCCAAATACTCCTATCAACAACCCATCAGTTGTGACACTTATGGTGCATGCTACTACTATAGCTAACATCGACGAGATTGATCTTTTAGTTTCAGATGATGACTGTAGTACTTACCCGCCCATTAGTTGTTTATGGTTTTTTTTTTTTTTTTTTTTTTTTTTGGGAAGGACAAAATTATGTAGTAACAATACTTGATGGGTTCTTTTCAGTAGTTGATAGATGTTTGGTGTTGTGAATGTTTTGGACTTAATTATACATTTTGGATTTTGCTATCTGTTTTGAACCTTTTATAAATATTATTTTATTTTTAAGGGTCTTTAATAATTTACATTTAATATGTTTCAACAGGGAGTATTTAAAATAAATTAAAAAAAATTCTTGTGACAGATTTTGGTCATTGCTAAAGAAAAAATGTTGGCGACGGATTACGACAAACAATTTTTTGGCCCCAAAAGCAGGGCATAAACGACTCATAATATGTTGCGACAAATTAGCGATCATAATTTCCGTCGCTAATTTATTAACACAGCGGAATGAATTGTGAAATTAGCAATAGACTATAAAAATAGCGACGGAATATTCCGTCGCTAGCATTTTGCTACGGATCTCATGCGTCGCTGGGACGTCGCTAATCTTGCTACGGAATCCATTTTTCCGTTGTTAAGAGGTTAGCTACGAACAAAATAGTAACGGTCAATATTCCGTCGCAAATCCGTTGCAAATCCTATTTAGCGACGGATATATGCTGATTAGCGACGGATTTCGTCCGTCGCTAAACGCTATTTTTTTAGTAGTATAAACATGATAAATAAATCAATGCAAATAAACTAACGATGAAGGTACAAGTCACAAAGCCACAAGTCATATCAAGACATAGATCAACTCAACCATAAAATGAATCATACAAATCGTCTCAACCAACATAAGAGTCTATGTTCCTTTTTACTTCCACATATAGCGAGTACGTCTCACAACTAGGCCTTGTATCACCAAGATGCTCCATTTTCTCATATGTCATCATCAACACCAAGTCATAATTCAACATTTAATATGCGTATGAATGAGAATGTATGCCATGCACGATATCATTATCAACAGTAAATCATAATCAAGATTTCACTTGTGTACTATCATAAGTCTATATCACGATTTAGTTCTAAACTCATTATCCTTACTTTCTCCGAAGATATGTGTCACAATAAGAGAGAGTTGACTACAACACGTATCACAATAACAGGAATCAAGGTAACGTACCTAATCATACTAACAGGGCAACAAGCCACAATCAACATCACGAATATACATTATCTCCTTTCTTCCCATATCACCACAAGTACACCTCCTATTCAATCTATAAAGTAATGGCGATAAACTCGCATAATCAAAAGTCATACCAACCTAGATAATATCCAACCAAACACCATGTCTGAAGACCTAATCATGCTTTGTCCCATCAATTCTACACAATATATACATTTCGCTAATCAAAGTTTAACTAAAGTAAACCGTAACCTACCAGGAGTGCCTAGCAACAGTCTCGAATCATCAAACCTTAGCCTTTCCTTCCTCTTTGGACAACCTCAAAATGATTAACGTCTATCAAATATGAATTTTATGTCAGAATATGAATCTAAGGATACCCATATTGCCATAGTTTTACCCAAAATCCAAAAATGGACCCAAAATAGCCAAACCCGAGCCACAAGGGCAAAACTATAATTTTATAGAAAATTCAGATACAATATAGTTAAAATAGTACTCTACGAGTCTAAACGAGTCCAACGATACCCATATTGCTATATTTTTAGAAAAATACCTAAAATACCCCTACAATGTGAATCCGGGTTCATGAGGGTAAAACGGGAAACTTAGTGCACAATTATGTTACCCATCATCTAGTTAACCTTCAATCTTAATTTCATGAAATTCCATTCATCACAAGATATCCAAATTCATCTTTTCTATTTTTAGCCCTATGATTCTTAACCCATTAGTTCTTCACAATTAGTGTGTAGGATGACTATGAGATGATGATAATCGACAATAAATAATGAATACTAGGTTAGAATCTTACCCCACAGTGCTTGTGAATGCTTTTTCATTGCTATCTCCCCAACCTTCAACTATTGAAGGTCTCATCAATTCTTGGGTTCTAATCTTCCACCCACCATTAATGGAGCTTAAGCTTGTCATGGGATTTGAAGAAGGGAAGATAATGAATCACGTAAGGGTTTGCACTTACCTTTAAGAAAGAACTCCACCCTAGCCTTAGGAAAATAGCTCCTCACTTTCTAGGGAAGTGTTTTTGGGTTTATGAGGGGAAAGACTTGAAAATAGCACTTAAAAACGGACATTCTGCATAAAAACGGACATTCTGCCCCAGATTTTTGCTGCAGCGGGTGTACCCTTCGCTATAGCGGGTGCCCAAAATTTTGAAATGTTCAAAACTTCGTTTTAGCCCCCGAAACTCATCCGGAACTTCTCGAACACAAACCATATATGCATTTTGATTGTAAACCACGTTACGGACTCAACCGTGACCTCGAAATTCCCAAAAGAGATCATTTTAACCCGGTGTTGACCAACTCAACCCCAACACTATGAAACTAAGCATTCATTTGAGACTCAAAACATCCCTGAACGCCTTGGGACCCAAACCAATGACCTCACTAAGTCATAGGTCGTACTAACGGGACTCGGGGTCAACAAGGTTAAATGGGTCAAAATACTATAACGATGAAATGGATCGTTACAGCTTGGGCCTTCAATATATTAGCTTCCCTTATTATTTTTTTTACGGACTCGATCAATGAATAGGTGTTGGGCTTTCTGCCCAACAAGTTTGGTGGATAGGAATGGCCCAAGTGGCCCGCAACATTTCACATGCAAACACAAAAAGGGGCAAAAGGAATTTATGGTTTGAAAGTATTTAAAACCTCTTATGGAATTAACAAGAATTTTAAAACCAAGTGAATATTTGAAACAAACATATATGCACAGATACATGTATACAGTGTATATAGTCCTAACAAGTTTAAAAAAAAAAAAACAATGGGTACAACTCTTCCAAGCCCAAAGGGAACAAGTGTGGCTAGGCCCAAATAATCAAGAACTGAGATCAGATTATAACAATTCAAAGCAGACCCAACAGAGTAAACACTAAAAAGGGCAGATTTGACCCAAACACTTTATCTACAATGCATAGCAAAACAGGTTCCAAAATTTTCTCATGCGGTATACAAAATATACTTCTTGTATACACCATGATGCATACGAGTCATGTATAATATTTATACATTCAGTACATAGCACGTATACGAGCAACAATACAATGGAAAAAAGAGGGGGGATTCTTCATGGTAATTAACTCAGCCAGGGCAGAACCTAATAATTTCAAACAAGTAACACACTCCTTTTGTTGAAAAGAAAAAAGCCCAGAATTCATAACACTTTTGAAATGAGATTTTTAACTTTAAAGATCACTTCAAATCCTACTTTATTTGCTCAAGTGTAGACAGACTTTGGCTATGTACAAACTAGGTGTAAGTATTTCAACAATAGGTTTTCAAAGACTCAAAACATTTAAGTAAGAGGGGCATGGACACTTTTAATAGACCACAAGTGAAGGTAACCAAGAACGTCAACACCAGCACTTAACAAAGGAAAACGAAGTATCAATTTGTTCTTAGACAGACCAGATTCCAAGGGGAAATAATGCACTGCCGGTTCATATAATGTAATCAGGGTATTTATCCATTCTTAAAGGGGAAAGACACCAGCTAAATAACTAAGACACCAGCTAAATAACTCACGATTAATAAGCTACAGGTTTGAAACATGTAAGGCATCTTTCAAGCAAAAGTCCAGACTCAAACTAGTGAACATGTTACTAACCCACAAACCATACTCAATCAGTCACAACCTATAGTTTATCAAACTTGAATGGAACAAACATGGATAGGCAACCAGTTAAGTACAAGCATGCTTAACAGTTTAAGCAACTAGTCCTAAAACAGTTTAAGCAATTAGACATGACCAACAAGTTATGAATTAACTAATCTTAGAACAGGTGAGTATTTATGCATGATCAACAGATTACTAATCGACTAATCTAAAAAACAAGCAAGTATTTAGACATGATCAACAAAAACTATGAACTCTTAATCCTAGCTAAGTACATAGATAGGATTAATAAAATTATAGACATCAAATCCTAGTTAAGCATATAGACAGGGTTAATAAACTACTAATCTAGACTAGAAATAATGTAAATCTAACATAAGCAAACATGATTAATAACCACAGAAATAAAGCAAATCTAAGCTAAGATTAACTAAGCCTAACTACACAAAAACAGAAACTAAATAAATTCACATAAGGCAGTTTAAAGCAATAAAAATTAACTAAAAGAAAATAGGTTACCTTTTTTGAGCGCAGCCTTGATTGAGATTGAACCTTTGGAGACCCCTTCGCTCCTCAACCTCACAACTTAGCCACACAACAAAAGAAAAAGTATTTAAAATTTTAACTTAACCCAAATTTCAAAGTTTCAAAGCAAATTTTGCCAAAACTTAAGAGAAATTGAGTTTTTGGTGAATATGTGTAATATTCGATCTCCAGCTCTCCTAGAAATGTGAATTGGGGGTTCTATACTTAGACCCCTAATTTTCCCAAACCCTAGATTGGAACAGATGTGGGACAAAGCCAATTTCTCAAAATTGTTTGTCTTAGAACCAATTGACGGTTGAGATTGAAAACAAATAAGCAATGAAAGGCCAGATTCGACCCCAAAAGATCGATCCATTTGGTTCATCTCGAACCAATAGCAATCGTGGATTTCAAACGCAATATAACAAAATCCATTAAGGATTTTCAGACATACAACCGTTATAAAGCAAAAAAAAAAAAAAAACAAAGGAATGGGGATTATTTTACCTTGTTTGGTTGTGCTATGGTGGAGAAAGGGTAACGCAATTAATGCTTTACCCCATTTGATTGAGCATCCGCTGCGTAAAGCAAAGGCGAATTCAACCTTTGCCATTTTTAGGCCGATGACGAGGAGAGAGGTGAGGAGGTTGGGGGCGGCTAGGGTTTTCAAGGGGAAAGGAGAGGAAAGGGGTGTGTTTGGTTGAAGAGTGAGAGAAATGGGGGGTATTACCCCCTTTATCGCGGAGTTGGGCCGGGTTAGGTCCTTATTGGACCGGACATAAAAAAAAATGAAATAGGCAGCCCAAGTGCTTATGCCCCATATACATGATATACGCGGATATACGCGTATATTCGTGTACATTCATGTGTATAGAAGCGGCAAATATACATCTTTACTAAAACAGCCAAAATCAGAAATGCTTTGTCAAATGATGATTTCAATTATAACCAAAATTAACTAATTAATTGATTAATTTAACTTAAAGGAAGTGGCTAATATTGTAATGAGGAGTTTGCAAAATTAGCCTTAATCAAGCAAAGCCATGGAATTGGCTATCCGTTGATTACTTCAATTATAGCCTCAATTAAGTACATAGTAAACAATTTTCAAA
This sequence comes from Lycium ferocissimum, assembly GCF_029784015.1. NCBI lineage: Eukaryota > Viridiplantae > Streptophyta > Magnoliopsida > Solanales > Solanaceae > Lycium > Lycium ferocissimum. The sequence goes on from NC_081352.1 coordinate 63,933,862, forward strand.
TAAATCCAAAGTTAAGAATTGAGAGATAAAAATGATTAATTTATTTAATTAATCAGATTCTTTGAATTAAACGGAGTAAAATGCTTGCTCATTGGTTTTATTGTAATTTTATCAATTAAATAAAAATAATTGTTTTAAATAATCCTCTTGATTAAATTTTAGCAAATATTCCATATTAACTACAAAAATGTACAAATTAATTCCTAAATGATTCATAATCATTACTGAAGTTATTTTGCCAAATAAAATGGCAGAATATTGTCGGAATAATTTTATAAAAATCGTTTTGACCTGTAAAAATATACATTTTGCTCCGTTTGATATTCAAGTACTGTGGATAATAAAAATAAATTATGGGAGGTCAAAAATTAGGTGTCAACACTCAATTTTGTGTTGTTCTTGAGTGATCACCATCTAAGGTTCCTTGGAAAAGAAACTTCTTTTGAGTAATCCTTTCCTTGATGCCGAGAGGTGAGGAATGACTTCAAATTCCCAAACCTAGAAAAAAAATGCCAGCAAAAATCAGAATAGTGATTGAAATACTAAAAATAGAAAGATAAAACATTGAAGAAAGTTTACCATGAAAGCCCAAGGAAAGCCATATATGTTGACCGTCTTCACATTTGGACTTCAAATCTTCAATAAACTTCTTTTCTTTGTAGTTCTTTCCCACTAAATCCACCAAATCAACATCATTCTTACATTTTCCATCCTTTGCTTTCTTGGCTGGCTTGGTTGTCCGGGCTGGCTTCGTTAATGTAATGGTAGGAAGATGCTCATAAGGATGACATCTCAGGCCGGTAACTATAGCAAACTCCTTCATGCCAAAGCAAACCGGCATGCCATAGAAATTTATCATAACCTCATCCTTTGTGGTACAAAGAATCCTATGTTTCAGAAGTCCATACACCAATGGTCAGTTGAAACCGTGCACCGGTTTCTTCAGGCAAATCTCAATAAAACCCAAAACAACTAGCCCTAAAGAAATTCTCCAACTCTTGAAGTATGAGCCTAAACTTATCGAAGCTCCTGCCTATGCCTGATTTGACCACAATATCATCGGTCAAATCATTGTATACATCCAACAACATCCTCAACCCGTACTTTTCAATACAAAATTTTACATCATCGGTGGAAGGTCTGTTAGGATCTGTACCAATACTAGAACACTTAACAATATTGGCATTCACTTTGTCTTACTTCACCTATGGTCGTTGACCTTTCGTTTGTATTTTCTTCTTTATCTTCTTCATTATCCTTTCATTTTCATCATCTTCTTCATCTTCATCTTCTTCATCTACTTTATTTCCATCATCATTTTATTCATCTTCTTGATCTTCTTCACTTTCTTGATTTTTATCTCTGCTTTTTGGCCATCTTCAGGCTGTTCATCATGGTCATCTCTAGGAACTTCTACTTCATAGGTTTCCTAGGACTCTGAGCCCTCCTCTCTATCTAAAGATTGTTTATCAGTTTGACTATCACTTGGATCTACATTTGCTGATTCAGAAATAGCATTTGCTTGTTCAGCACGCTCTTCTAATGATGTTTGCCCCTTGTGTCTTTTATATCTCTAGATACCTCAATTGATTTCTCTCATTTTCTTTTGCTTGGAGCAATTTTATCTACACACAAGAGATAAATAGAAATAGTTTCAATTGATTTGAGCATCATTCAAAGTAAACAGGGAAAAAGAACTACAGCAGTTGATCAAACAAATACAACAAGTGATGGATTTTTCCAGCAACTTGTTAATCTGTTGCAACAACTGATAAAGCTATTGCAATAGGTGCATAAGTTGTTGCAGCAGCTAAGGAAGTTACTGCAGCAGATTCTTCCGCTGTTGAAAAAAAATAAAACAGTTGCAACATCTTCCTCAGGTAAAAAGAACTGCATCAGTTGATCAAACAAATACAACAAGTAATGAATTTTTCCAACAGCTTAGTAATATGTTGCAACAACTAATGAAGTTGTTGCAACAGGTGCATAAGTTGTTGTAGCAGATTCTTCAGCTGTTGAAAAAAATCAGAACAGTTGCAACGGATTCCTCAGGAACTGTTTTGATTTTTTCCAACAACCTGTGAATCTATTGCAATAACTGAAGCAACTGTTTTGATTTTTACCAACAGATGAGGAATCTGTTGCAACAACTGATGAAGTTGTTGGATAAAATCAAAACAAAGGCAAGGCCCTTTTTCATAAACCTTACAAGGACAATAAGAACAACAACAATAACAATAACAACAACAACAACAAAAACATCTATTTCACTACCGATGTACAATAGTTACAAACACGCAACCATCACAAGTTAAACAAAATACACCAAATAAGGGTTTTTAAGCATGCAACCTCAACGGATGTTTGCTTTTGTCAGACAAGTGCTAAAGCTGTTGCAAAAACCACTACAGCTGTTGAAAAAATCAACCAAAGTGCAAGACCTATTTTCGTAACCCTAGAGAAGAACAAGAATAAAAATACCAGCAAAAATCATAATTTCACAACCACCTACACTATTTACAAACACACAACAACAACAACAACAACAAGTGAAACAAATACCCTAAATCAGGGTTTCTCAAGCATGAAACTACAAAATAAACAACATTGAAGAGGAATCCATCTTCTTCTTCTTCTTCTTCTTCTTCTTCTTCTTCTTCTTCTTCTTCTTCTTTAACCAAAATCATCATTTGCAGTCATTAATTTCAAAACCCTAATGTTTTTCCTTGAGTCATTGAAGGGTAATAGGGAAAAAGAAAGGAGAAAATTGTTACCTGAGAAGTTGGAGAAGACTTCGAGCAGCAGCAGCAGCAACACCACCAACAACAACGGAGGAAGAAGAGCAAATCGCTGATTGAGAGGAGGGAGAAGAGAGGAGAGGTTCGAAGATTTCTTTTTTAAAATAAGTGGGATCGTGGGGGTTGGGTTGGGGGTTAAAAAGTGGGTTGTTTGTATTTTGCAAAAGTTTAATAAGTTTTAAAAATTATAATTCAGACACCATTTAGCTTAATCAACCTTTTAAGTAGATTTTGACCTTGACTAGTCAAACCTATCAACTTTTCTAATTTAGAGACTTGAACCATTAGTTTAATTTTCTCCTAAAACCAGGAAGCAGTGAGTCAAACTCCTTGGTTATCTGAATGGCACAGATCTGGTTTATCTGAGAATAAACTCCTTAGTTATGGGTTTGCAGCACCGGTGAGAGCTTATGGGTGTGATGATATGCTAATCCATATCGAAAAATCAGATGTTGAACCATAGAGGAGCTGTAACGATTTTGCTCCGCCAAAGTCACCATTCAAGAACTATCCTAATTGATATGAGACAAGGAAGTGGATGTCGGCTGTTTGAGTACTTTGTTGTTTTTATTTGGGCTAGGTCCGTTTGACCTGGCTCATTTTTTTTCCTTTTCCTTTGTGTTGTTGGATTATTAATTATATTAATAAATATCCCTCTACTAAGTATTACTTAGTGGTTTCCAAAAAAAAAAAAGGAAGTGAGTTAAACGAGGAAACAAATCAACTTAGAGATGTCCTTGTACATTTTTAAACCAAACATTTACATAAATGCATATTACTTGTACAATTAAACCTCTCTATAATTGCCATTCATTATAACAACATTTCACTATAACAACCTGTTTTCTCTGGAGCCGATTTTCATGTGTAACGACTCGTTTGGTCGTTATGTGCATTTTTCCCTTTTTACTCCTGTGACCCTTCCTCTATCCCGGTTAGAGTGCTTTTGACCCGTGGGGATAGGCGACACGGTTTTCAAGGTCATCGGGCGAGTTTTGATAGGATTTGGGGAAGTTAGAACCTTAAAGTGAAAAATATTTGACCAATAGTTGACTTTTGGATAAACGGACCTTTTTGGGAATTTCGTCGACTCCATGAGGTCCGGAGGGTCGATTATGATTTGGTGGGATGTTTGGTTCGGTTCTCGAGGTTTTCAGTTGTACCATTGGTTGGAAACTTGATTTTGGCCGTTTAGGGGTTGACCGGGTCAAGGTTACCTCCGTTGGGAATTTTGAGGCTACGGTTGAGTTCGTACATATTTTTACATGTGTCTGCATGCTTGGTTTGTATCTGAATGGTCTCGGATGGATGTCGGGATTTTGGATGAAACTTGGTGATCTGGTGTCCCGACACGTGGAGTGTCTCCCGCCTCGTGGGTCGACCCGCGCGGGCTTTGCCCCGCCGAACACGAGAAATAAGTCATTAAATGAGATCTGCCTCAGCAGATGATTATCCGTCAAGGCAGGATCGCGTAGGCGGGTCCTGCACTGCGTAAGCAGGGACGGTTGAACAGAATTCCCTTATATTTCCCAATTCGAACCATTCTACTCCCATTCACCAAATTGAAACTTAAAGAGTTCTAGAGGCGATTTGAAGAGCATTTAGAGTTGAATCATCTTTGAGTAAGTTCCCTTGACCCTAATTTATGTTTATTTATTGTCTAAGTTGGAATCTATGATGAAATTAAAGGGGTTAGTTGGAAAGTAAGTTGCAAACTCTAAGTTGTCATCTTGCAATCTTATGCTATAAAATTGGGTTTTGTTGATAAATCTTGTTTAACCTAGTCATGAATTCTTGGATTGAGTAGTTACTAAGTTGAATCATTCTTAATTTCATGGTTTATGATTATGGAAAGTTAGGGTTTCTTTCTAAATTGGGTTTTTATTTTTTATTTTTTATTAAAGGTTGGAATTGATGATTAATTGAGCTTAATTAGCAATTGAGGGATAGTGTTGGACTTCCTAAGTATGGATTAACCGAATTTTATCTAAAATTCCTATTTTGCCCTTATGGGCCCATTTTCCTCTTTTAAAGGGTTGTTTTCGATTCAATTAGTATTATAGCTTTTTTCGTATCGTTAGTCTCCATTTATTATAGAGAATACGTTATTGAATAGACTTCAAACGTTCGAAAGCTCTCCGGAAGGGCAAGGCTCATGTTGGATAGTTCGTGGCACCTGCTCGGCATCGAGGTAGGTTATGGTTTACCTTTCGGTTAGACTCTAATTAGTGAAGCATATGTAGGAGTTAGATATTGACGGGGAAAGCATGCTAGGCCTTCGGGTATGGAGTTGGGATGGAATTCTATTAGTTTGGTTGTTGTTGTTTGTGGGCTTATCGCCTTGTTGTTGCGATTGGGCTTGTCGCTTTATTTGTTATGTTGTGATTGAGTATGCATTTATCTCTTTCTTGTTATGTTACTTATCATCGAAAAAAGGAAGAATCGTGAGATTAGGCTTATATTATGATGTGTGCTTACGATAAGACACAGATGAGATTTTGATTATGATATTTTGCATGACATACACTCTCATTTCATATGATGCATTGATATGAAACGTTACTTGGTACTGATGATGATAAGTAAGACAAAGGAACATCCGAGGTTTCTGCCGGATTGGGTAAAGAGAGATCAGAGTCCGTGATCCAAGGTTGTTACCGGAGCAGATTGTGTTATACTCGCTGCTCGAGGTTTCTTGCCGAGACGAGGGGTACATGGACTTCGCGGGTCCCCCATGGGTCATGACTATTGAGAGGTGGAGGTTTCCATCCGTAGCATGTGTGTACAGGTGTAAGGTATTGGTCAGTGCATTGCATTGCATGTGCATTCAGTTTTACATCCATTCTTCATTGTTGATTTATACATGGCATTGATATTGACTTGATCTCATTGTTGATTTGTTTCGTGAACGTGCTTGATTTCTTACATGTCTACTTGTTGATTCTTTCTTCATATATGTGAACTAATTGTTATCGGTCTATGATACGTACCAGTACATAGTGTTTGTACTGATACTACTTGCTTTGTACTCTTTTTACGAGTGCGAGTTTGCTCTAGGATCCACGTTAGCACCTCGCGAGTGATTCACCAGGCTTCTAGTACGAGTTTCCGGGGTGAGCCATGTTCCCGGATCATGACTTGAAAACTCTTCTTTTTGATATTTGTCCATCTATTTCGAGATAGTATTTTAGACTCTTATGTATTGTTACATTCAGACTTATGTAGTTTACGGTGGCTCTTGTACTGTACTTAGAACATATTTTGGGTATTTGTATTAGTATTCCGCACTTAATAGTTATTTATATAATGAGACTGCTTGTATGATTCTATTTCCTTTTAGTATGCTTGCAATGAATGTTGGAGAAAGGAAGGGTTCGCCCACCAGGAGGGTTGGTGTGGGTGCCCGCTCGATCCACGAGTTGGGTCATGACATCATGTTATGTTTTACTTCATTATAACAACATTCTACCTATAACAGTAGTGGTATTCATTATAGCGGTACACTCTTTGTAAAATTATCTCTATAACGGCCATACTAAAATATTGTGTGATAAGATTTTGTTAGAAATTATGTATAAAAATAAATATCAAAATATTTATGGTAATCATCATTAATGTCATGCCCATAGTAAATTTCAAGAACAAATATCTAAAAGGAAAACAATATATTCCTCTGAGTAATCTGATTTAGTCTTGAAAATTTTCAAAATCACTTATATCATATCTACCGATTTTGTATAAATTTGATACTTATTTCCCTGATTTTGGTAGCTGCAATTAATCTATTTTAAGTGAAAAATTTTGAAGGAACAAATCAGATTACTATGAGAAATCTGATTTTTTTTCTTTCAATTGATGAGATATGAAAATCAATTTAGATTTTAAAATTAACAAGTATTGTTTTCGTTCAAAACATAAAAAGTACAGAAAAATAATTATTTGCATACTTTTGTTTATAATAGTTAAATGAGATCTAAACATCAAATGTCAGTATATATACATAACAACACCTCATTATAGCATGCATGAAATTTTCGGACACACTGTTATTATAGAGAGGTTTGACTGTACTCAAACGTTGCAGATTGCTCAGAGATGTTCTTGTAAAAAATATATATGGAGTATTAGATTCAGGGGCGGATCCACCCTAAAGGGTGGGGGTGGCATGGCACCCCCTAGATTAATAATTTTTTTTTTATATATACTTATGTTAAAATTTGCTTAAATTAGGTTAAATATTTGATCCTGCCTCCCCCAGTCTTAAATTAGACAAAGGTGCCATGGTTGGTAGACACAAGTTTGAATCTATCTTGAACATTTTCCGACTCCCGTTTTTCTTTGTGCTTTTTACTTACTTTGTACCAAAGAATTCCCTTTTCGGCTCCCCTAATTTTCTATTTTTTTAAATTATTTATATTGTCTTTCCTCTTTTCTATTATTTTATCTGTGATCTCTAGCGAGAACACACAAATAGAAAGTTCAAAATCCCTTAAATTAAGCATTTCTCTTAATCTCAAATATGTGAGTATTTAAATCGAAAAACTTGGGTCTCAATGGGAATTTTGGATTGAGATCAAAATTCATTTTTTTTTATAATTTCTTTTGTTTATTCTCCCTCCGTCCATGTTTACTTGTCTATATTTGACTTGGACACTCTTAATAAGCAACAAAAAAAAATGAGAAATGAATTGGAGTACTTAATAATAAGGGTAAAATAGGTATAAAATGGCAAATTATGTCTTGGTTTTTTAAACTATATAACTTACAAGTAAATGTAGACATATATTTTTAGTATAATGGACAAATAAAAATGGATGGAGGGAGTGTATTATAAAAATTTATGCTATTGTATAATTGTTAAATTCAATTTAAATCACTTTACTAGTTAAATTGTGATGGAAATTTCGTAAGCACTGCTTAGGAAAACATGAAATTTATGATTTATTTTTTAGAACTTGTAGTTTACCTAATTCTATATTTACTTATGGGGTGTATTTACCTATTGAAGAGTTTTTCTATTATTTTTTTTATTTTGATTGGTGTAATTCCCTTATTGAAGATGTTATTTTACTTGTGCAAATTCATTTTTTAATATATATAAGAGATGCAAGTCCCTTGGTGAAAATGTTGATTTTACTTTTGTTGTTAATGGGTGTGATTCCTTGTTTAAGATGCTAATTATGATCGTTTCTTGATTTGACCCAAATAAACTAAAAAGAGATGAACCTGACCCGAATACACGTTCCTACGAAGATGTACATTGAAGAAAATTGTGGCACCCGCCACCTTCAAATCCTAGATCCGCCTCTGATTAGATTTCTCTTGAATAAGGAGGTATTCTTTTTCTAGCTTTTCCCTTTAAAAAGAATTTAGTATTCATCTGACAGAAGGTTGGCAAGGGCGAGGGGAATAGGAATTAGTGGAAACTCAGTGACCCGGCCTAGTTTTCCTTCCTTTCCCACCTACAATTCAATAGCATAATACCTAATTAAGCCGGCAAACATATGTTATTACTACAGAGGGCATCATATGTTTTTAAAAAAAAAAAAAAAAAAAAAAAGTGGGCATTATATGAGTTGTTGTTCTTTAAAAATAATTAATCAGGTCACCCTTCTAATGAGCCGCTTTAAGCCTTTCAATCAGATTGGGTCGCTATTATCATGAATTAGTGATTTCGCACCTCAAATTTAATTCTTCATTCAGTACTTGGGGGATAATTTGTGAGTTATGGTCTTTAATTTCAAGGTTGCAGCTTCACTTGCATTAGAGAGAGTGAAAATTCTCATTCCCACATGAGAGATGGGAATATAAAAAAAAATTCTTACATTATATCATTAAAGGTCCGTCACATAAATTGAAGCAGAAAGAGTATGTTTTTATAATTTTTGACATTGTGTTATATATATATAATTTTTTTTTTTTTTTTTTTTTTTTGGGTAAGCTATGTGCTTTCATCATTTGGGGGAAGAAAAGTAAACTATAAAACAATTGGTACGCATTAATTGAAAGGATATTATTTTGTAGTTTCTCTTTCTTTTTGGAATGAGAAAGAGAGTCAAATGATTCAGTATGTTCTCACTTTACCGCTACACCATCTGGTGCATTGATATCTTTTCATCTTCACAAATTAATCCTACAATTGCTTCATAACTGTCCATTTTTCATCTTCTCCCTCACGTTAAAATGATTTAACTCTATTGATGTTTGCCGTTTTTTCCTTTGACTAATAATTAAATTATTGTTTTCTGAAATATACAGGAAGATAGAAAGAATGAAGAGATAATGTTGTTTGCCTCAAATGTATCATAGGCCATATCTGATTCTCATAAATGTGTACAACGGCAAACGGCATAATATACTAAATTTAAATCTATAGAAAAAATGACTTAAGCTTGTGTCACCGACCATAAATAAATTCCACATTTACTACCCTTAATTAATTCATAATGGAATGTGCAACCGAAGAACAATGTATTAATTTCGAGAATTTATCTCATTTAAGAGGTACCGCTGCAAATACTATTTGGAAAATTGTAATTTGGTCCTTACTGGCTAATTCTAGTAAGAGCACATATAACCTTCAATCGGTAGAGAAGTATGCTTTTAGTCACTTCACTCACAAATTTATAAGTTTTTTTTGCAGAAAATAAGAAGCGAAAGTACCATGATTATTTTCTTTAACATAACAAACAACTGTTCACATGATTTTATATGTAAAAGAATTATCAAAATTTAGAAATGCGAGCCCGTGGATTCGGAAGCACCAAAAAGCGCATAAGTTTTAATTGAAGGTTAAAAAATCGAGTATAACAAGGACTAAAATGCTAATAATTAAGGGATCAGACGCAATTATCCCAAATTATTTATTAATGGGGCTAAAAATCCATTACATCGGGCCCTACAGGTGTAAACATCTTGAACAGACTGCCTTAATTGACTGCCTTTAATATTTAATATCAATTTTCAAAGTCAATTCTCATCTAATTCTGCCCAACGTGTAGGAATTAATTGTCAATTGTCACAAAAGCGAAAAACTTCAAAAGTCTTGGATTACTTTTTGTGTTCGGTACGTCTATTTTTTTTCTTTCCCGGTACGTCTTTTTAGACTTCCTACATTACTCCGTAAGGCTGGACTATATTTATTATTTTATCAGGCACAAGCTGCAACAACCATAAATCTCTTATTTAATCTTGAAACTTAGATATGCCACCCAATAGGCTGTTAAATGGATGACATCCACCACTTTTAACCACAAGTTTCAGATTGAGCTGTGAGAATAAAGAATTTTTTCCGTGAGAAGTGTTGTACCTCCTTAATGAGCTAATTTAATGTGTATTCAAATTAATCAGATCAGTGAATTTTGGATACCAAAAGCCTAAAGAAAAATAAGTTGAAGAAAATTACATACTTGATTCATGAATGGACCGATATGGTACTCATTCATGGACAAATGTACTTTCAATATTCCGTTTCCCCAAAGCTTTCAACATTGAATTTTCAAGAATCTCTTAAACTGCATGAACAAAAAAGCATTTACGAACCGATTTTTTGTTAGTGTAATTTAACATATTATATTAGGTTATTCATAATTTATTTTTGATATTTACAAATAAGTGTTACTTAATAGAACTACAATTATAGTTAAAATTAATCAGAAGGCATAAGTATATTTGACACTGTCAATGCTCAAAACTTAAACTATTACGTTATATATGTTCATTTTTTTCTCTTGTATGTGATGATAGCCAAATCAAAATTTTCACTTTGAGTTTGGATCTCAACATCGGATAATTCACCACTTTATTCTTTGTTCTCTTCTTCCTAATTATTTTTTAAAATTCACTATTCTTTTTGTCTGAAATGATTAATTTGTTGTTTAGAACGCAATTTTTTTTAGTGTACAAATTTTATAAAATAAATTTAAGGGCCTCTTAATATGATTTCGCCTTAGGCCACGAGATTCGTTGAGCCACCCAGCATATCCTACCCTTAACAAACAGATTAAAAAAAAAAAAAAAAGTACGCAAATAATTTAGAAATAAAGACTTAATCTTCTGGAGGAAAAGAATTTCATGTAGAACTTGTTCGGCCGTTAGCAGTTTACAAAATCACAAGATATCATGTTAGAATGAACCATCTATTCTTTACACTAGTAACAAAATAATCACAGAAATTAGCCAATGAAAAGAAGCTAATAAAGGAAAATAAAAAAGAATCAGGGTGTGTGGTAAGTGGAATTATCAATCAATCTGATACAAAGGAAATAGGACCACTAGAGATGCTGCCATGGCTATCATCAAATGCAGCCAAAGCTCTCTCTAAGTTAGAAACAATGTCAGATATGGTAGGTCTATCTCTCCCTTCCAAATGCACAGAATGCATTGCAGTATAGGCCACCAATTCCACTGCTTCTACTTCATTTGCCTCTGGTGGCCCTACTCTCTTATCCAAAATCTTTGTCAATTCTCCAGCCATAATTGCCGGTATTGCATAGTCCACCACACTCATTGGCGCACCTCCATTCTCTTCACTCTTGAATATGGCTCTCTTTCCTGTCAAAAGTTCTAACAACACCACGCCAAGTCCATACACATCACTCTTTGCTGTCAACACATTTAGACCATAGTACTCTGGATCAATGTACCCAACTGTACCAGCAGCCTTCATTGGCCTACTGCTGTAATCGCGATTAGACTCTGGCCCCATTAAAGATAATCCAAAATCAGACACTCTTGCAATCCAATTTGCATCAATCAAGATATTGGATGACTTAATGTCCCTGTGAATTATAGGCGGGACTGCATAATTGTGAAGGTATTCGATGCCTCGTGCAGCATCTAATGCAATCTTGATCCTCATTTTCCAAGAATTCACTATACTACTGCTCTTCTCCACATTGTTCTTATCGTGTAAATGATCAAAAAGCGCTCCATTCTTCATGTACTCGTAAACCAAAAGCCTTTCATCCCTTTCTTCACAATAACCAACAAGTCTAACTAAATGTTTGTGGTGTAGTCGAGACAAGAAAGCCAATTCTGAGTCAAATGCACTTTCTTTCTCCTGAAATTTCTTTGTTCTTGGACCCGTTTCTCCACGTTTGATTGCGACCTCACGACCATCCGGTAGTTTGCCCTTGTAAACAACCCCAAAACTACCAGCACCAATCTTGTTCTCTAGAGAAAAATTGTTAGTAGCTGCAGCAAGGTCTGTAAACAGGAATTCCTCTGCCCTGTCTGCGTGTTTAGAAGAAGTTCCACTCCTTTGACGCCTCATCAACCGCGAGCCTTGACGCCTAAGAGTTGATGATCTTGAAACAGGACTACTACTCGATAATTGCCCTCCATTAGTAGTAGTAATAGTAGGTTGAACTGAATTATGAACTTTCTTCTTTCCAAAACAACCACCAACCCACAGAAAATAAATTATACTGCAAATCCCTGCAAAAGTACCCACCGATCCAACAATGGCAAAAGCTAATAAACCCCTTCTTAGCCTTCTAGAAGGCGACGAAGGTGCCACCGGTGGAGGTGGTGGCGGCGGCGTTTGTGGTGATAAGGACGGTGGTGCTAACATTGAGAAATCACAAGGCCTACAAATATTACCATTTCCAAAACAGAGACTTTGGGACTGAGTATATATACCACAAGTACAATTAATTTGTACACATGGACCTGGAAGAATCATTGGTAAAGGAAGGGCAGCCCCTTGAGGATACAGATTACTAGTCCAATTTGGTCCCCAACAGATCACTGAAAAATTGCTTGTTGTCAATCCGCACGTAAAATCTAACCCAGCTACAACAGATTCAAAAGAAACACTTTCTGTAATATTACTTGAAAATGAACCATTTCCACCCCAACAAACCACTGTATGATTCACAGTCCTAATTCCACAAGTATGATTCATTCCCAAAGCTAATCCAAAATACTGGTAAGACAAATTAGAAGGAACATCCAATTGACCATTATTGTTATCACCTTTACAAATTAAAAATCCAGCAGTGTTCACCCCACAAGCGTGCCTTCCACCAGCATATATATTCACCATCGTTTCATTAACGAACCCAGATTGGATTCTTGAAGCAATATCACTGTTTCCCCAACACACAACCCTGTTTGAACTTTCCAAGATTCCACAAGAAAATCCAGACCCAGATGAGATTGAACTAAATCGTGATGACCCATTTGGCTGTTGACTCGTATAAGAATTTCCTCTCCAACAGGTAGCATTTTGGGTACTATTTATTATGGCGCAAATTTGGTTATCACCCATTGTAACGGTTGTTAACAAGTTTGAGTAACTGAAATAAATCCGTTTGGGGATGAAACTTGTGTTCCAATAAAGGAGTGAAAATCCACCAGAACGGATGGCGGTGAAGCCGTCAAGGCCGCCGGCGATGACGTCAAAGGAGACGTGAGGTGAAATAGGTGTGGCTGTTGATTGACCGTCAGTCCAACATTGGATTCGTTGGATTGGTTGGTTAGCAACTATGCCGCAGATAGTGGTGGCTCCGCCGTACACGACGGCAAGAGTTGTGGCGGACCCACCGAGGGCGACGGCAACAGTGAAGATGTTTATTAGGGTGACGACGATGATGACGACGGTGGTGGAGGGCGTCGTCATTTAAGAATTTTTGATAATTTCTCTGTTGTCATCTGTTTAGAGACAGAGAAAAACACAAAGAAAGAGAGAAAAGGTTTTGCAATTTTTGCTGCTGCTGCTGTTGTTGTTGTTGAAAAAGGCCTAAAGGTAGAAACAGTGAACAGAGCTAAAAGAGGTGGTACTCGCTGGATTCTATATGACACGTGCCTTTCTGGGTCCCTTTGACCAGAATTTTATGAAACACGACAATTCAGAGTACCCACCTAGGCACATGTGAGTATTTTTTTTCTTTTATTTTTTTTATTTTCGAGATTCAAACAACATTTAAGTAAGTCATGCACCATTTTAATTTATGATCAAAAGACTCAAAAATATCTTTTTATTTTTAAAATTTTGTGCCTAGTTAAATTAAGACATTTAAATTGGAGCGGAGGAAGTGGTAATTTTTAATTAGGTTTAGAGGGGTTTGGCAAACATTGACCGAAGGCTGAGTAAATTTTGTGGTTCTACTAAAATAAATCTGTTATAAATATTATTATAATATTGTGATGTCTATCTTCAGGAGGGATTTTAGGGTTTGTGACTTTGGCACCAAGTCAATTCTCTCTTATAAATAAAGATGTTCTCTTCATTGTATTTTATCCCTCATAAGAAATAAGAACTCTCTTCTCTCTTGTTCTACATATATTCTTGCTTTAGTTTATTATTTTATAACACGTTATCAGCACGAGTCTCTAATCTTCTCATTGAAGTTTAGTCCGCCTCAATACTGCCTTCTATGGGAACTTAGAGAAATTAAACTGATGCTGTCGTGGGCGGAGATCTGCCATATTAACATATTACTCCAGAAAGGAGAACGTATGTTTTCCAGTGTATGTGTTTAAGTGTGTTTACACGTCATGAGGTAAGTATCTTTAATAAATTATATTGTACAGTGACTCGAAGGAGTGGTACTCCTTTCTAGCATAATGTTTCCTTTCCATGTTAATAAAGTATGATGATTCCATTATATAATTGATCGAAACTAAGCAAAGGATTAAAGGATCCTAATGTTTGCACTTTCATATATTTTCAACACTAATTATTTGGTTGAGTTGAGCAAATGAAAGTCTGTAGCCATAAACTAAATTGAATTGCCATCATTATATTGAATGTCTTTGTCTTTCGCAATTAATGATATCCACTTAGTTGGATTCTTCGGATCTGAGAAAACCTAATGGCTCTAGATCATTTATATCTCAAATTTGTTCCCGAAGAACAATATTATCAAGAGAGATTATGATGTCCCTTAATGGTTAAGAATGAGAGTTTGCAAAATACATGGTCACCAAAATTGACAATATTTCCTATGCCTTGTTGAGGTTAAATTCAATTACGTCTATAATCACTAGAAGTGGTCTGGCATATTGTGATTACAATTGAAGATATGTTAGAGAAACATACTCTACATATGGATGCCTTGATTTGCTCCTGAAGTAGCAACATCTTAAAAGAGGTTCTAAGTTATCATAATGTTATATGGTATGCGTAGCAGTACTGTAGCACGCGTTTCTGTTCTGTCAGTCGAACTTGTAACGTCCATAATTCTCTACTCCGATATCCAATCAATGAGCGGTTTATTGCGTTGGAAATTAGACTCAACGAACTTCATTTTAGGCTTTCGTTTCACCTCAAAACTCCTCATACTCTAAAAGATATTCCTTCCCCAAGTCGGACCGTAATTATCATACGAAACCTGCCCATCTTTTTTTCTCCAAAGTCATACTACTCAACTTCCCTACTCATTTCCTTATAGATCTTTATTCATATATACGTCCTTTACTCATAAATATACTTAATAATGCTTCGGGCTTCATATATTCCAAAGTTATTTTACTTAGCCATAGCTCGACATACTTATGCTTAAATTTAACAAGGGCTTCTTCAGAAGTACGGGGTGTAACACGAACAGACCCCTCGCAACGGGATCCGAACCTGATATGCGAGTACCACAGAACTCACGGACCCCGAACCGATGATTGTAAAGGATAAGGGATGAAGTGGCACAACTACTAAAGAATGGTCATCTTCGAGAGTTCCTGAGTGAGCGAGCAAAGAATCATTTCAAGAATCGAGAACCTAGCAAAAAGAACGAACCAGAGCAACCTCAACATGTGATCAACATGATCATTAGGGGAGTGGAAATACCCCGAGGTCCGATGATGAAGAAGACTAAGTTCTCAATCACTCAGAGAAAAGAGAACCAGGGACTATGTACCAAATGGATTTATCTCCTTCAGTGATGAAGACGCGGAGGGCATCATTCAACCCCACAATGATGCTTTGGTAATTTCTATCCTTATAAATAAAACTCATATGAAATGTATTTTGATTGATCCAGGTAGCTCGACTAACATTATCCGATGGAAGGTAGTGGAGCAGATGAGACTGTTAGATCAGATCGTACCAGTGACCCATGTTCTAAACGGATTTATTATGGCATGCGAAACTACAAAGGCGACATTGCATTACCGGTGAACGCAACCGGTATAATCTAACACACAAAGTTCTATGTCATTGACGAAAAAATGAGATATAACGCCTTGCTCGGAAGACCGTGGTTACTCATTGTTGACACCTAATTTTCACCTCATAAGCTGCGTATTTTAAGTTTCAAATTTCTCAAGTCAAAGACGGAGTAAAGATACTTCTTTTCAATTTTAAAATTTCAAAAATCCCGAGAAAATTGCAAAAATTGACATTTTTATTATTATTTCACTAAAATTGACGACTACAAGAAAGTTACGAGTTATTTACTTTCACAAATATGATTTGAAAAAAAATATGTATCTCGCTCCGTCTAATTCGGCAAAATTGTTAATTAAAAGGCGACGTACGAATTACGTCTCATTTAAGCACCTTATTTACACATTTGAAACATTAGGCAAAACCATGTCAATATTGGACTCGTTTTAAAGCTCGCATTTCAAAAATGTGTATTATAAATCTTATTCTTGTCAAAAGTTATTTCACGAGGTATTTTTAAACCAATACATGATCTTTTTTTTTTCTTTTTTTTAAAAAGGAGTATATAATTTTTTTTTTAAATGGGTATAATATTTTTAAAAAAGGGGGTGTGTATGTTTTATTAAAAAAAAGAGAGGGGGGGGGGGGGTAATATTACCCCCCCTCCCCCCCCAAATTTATGTTCACGCGTCATTTTACCTTGCCCTAAATATTGTTCTTTCTCTCTCTTTGAGAGAATGCAGCGGCGACGCTAGGGTTCCACCGTGCACCACTGTCCTACCACCATTCCTCCATCATTTTTTAGCCTTGGTTGGGTATTTCCCCACCATATCTCATGGTGTGGGATGCCCTAGGCGGAGCCAAGAGCTCTTAGCCACCCGGTGCCACGCGCACGCGTGAGAGGGTGGTGTTGTGGCGGTTTTCTGACACATGCATGTGTTTGTGAAATTCATCCTTTGTCTTGGTTTCGAGGACATGTATTATCCTTTGTGACCAACGTTCCAATTGTTTCATTGGTTTGGTACGATTTCGATTTTTTCGATGTTTGTACTATTTGTGATTCATTATCTTTCTTGTCCTTTTGTACTATTTTACGCGAATTAAGGGGATTTTAGTGTTGTATGAGTACAAATTAGGGATTTCTATTGTCTTTACTTGATTTATTTGAATTAATTGGATGAGGTTTGTTGACATTGGGGGGGAAAAAATTCGATTACCTCGGGTTAGTTTTTCATAGGGTTGAAACTTTCACTCTATAAATTGAAAAGGTTTGTCACATTTTTAGGGGTCTGAATTTTTTTCTAAAAATAGAAGGGTTTGGATAATTACACTGATTTTTCCAAATTCTGCTATTATATACTATATAATATACAATACTATCATTAACATATTTATTATTACTTCAAAAATATAATACTATCAAGAACAAAGAGGCTGTTTTGAGGATTTTTGAGTGTTGGTGCCTGAGGTGGTGATCCATTTCTTCCATTTTGATCTTTAGGTTTCCATATAAAAAGGTAATGCTCCATTTTAGTTCATTTTATTCATATCTCTAGCTTATCCTATGTATTAACTCATGTATGGTTGTTTAAAAGTTGCTTTAATGTCATTATTGTATGACTCTAGTTGGTATATATATGTTGATGTTGTTTATCTTGGTATAAAGGCAGTTTGTTTGCTGTTTCATTGAACTTATCATGTTATTGTGTTATAATACTAGCATAATGAAACTTAAAAGATTTTTATCATTAGTTACTATGTATTAAACTAAAAATAAAAATCAAAAGAAGTAGATGTTTTTTTTTTTGGTTTTGTTTACTGTTTCATTGGAGTTTTAAAGGCCGTCATGCTACAATAACGGTATAATGAAGTTTAAGAGGATTCTAAGTGTTAGTTGTTAGGTATTAAGGTTAAAACAAGTTAAAAATGAAGTAGGTGTTTGACTTTGGTTCTTGATTACTGAGTTTAAGATACTAGAGCTTCCTTCTTCCATTTTGTGACTATTTAGTTATGTTTCTGTGGTTTTTTGAGCACCTCTAGTCCTACTGTGACAGCTTTGGTTCATTTTTTAGTTTGTTAAATGGTTTTAAGCAAGTTATGGACTATGTGATCTGATTTACAGTTAAATGTTAATGTTTACTGTCTAAAGCTGTGTAGAATCTTTAAAAAAATAAGCTTATGTTCTTATGTTCATAATTGAAACCTAGTCTACATGATGTCTTGAAATGATCCTAAAAATGGCTAAATAATCTTAAAATAAGAGCTACTCCTGAAAAAATGAATTTAAGTTTTTACACACCCCCCCCCCCCACCTTTTAAAGTGGTATGTTTTGAGTATACTTACAAGATTTTGAGATCTGTCACCTATTTTAGATTTATATGGTCCTCTAGGATCAATTTAGACTTAAAATGACCTTGAAATCCTGAAATGTAGTGCTTGTGTTGTGTTGTTTACATATATTTGAACTAGAAGGAGTTTAAATCTCTGATTATTTGCTGTATTTGTATTTGAACTAATCCTTCCCCTTAAAAGTTGATTCTTTCAATATGTTTGTAACAAATTTTTAAATTAAGTGACATATTAAAAACTATAACTAGGATTCTATATGCCTCCTTTGCCTTTTATGTATACATTTTGCCATTCTTGTATAAGTATTTGATCCTGATCTTTTTTGAAATGGTTAAATGTGGATTAAAGCCTCTAAAATTGGAGTATTTGTTAAAAAATGACTCATGTCTAGTTCATTCGTCGTATAACTTAAGCCTTTTATGTATTGTGTATTTTTGCCATTAGATAACTCCTGTTTGCCAAACCATGTAGAAGCTAATGAATATCCTTAACATAGGACCCTGAAACTAATTATGGTGATAGATGAATGATTTTCCTTCTTTATTTTCTTACGATAGACCCTATGACTTGCATATGCTACTCCTTGAACAACATTTTGTACGTGATGCTTTGAACACACCACCTTGTGACCTAAGACTATCCCGAGATATGAAGTAGAGAC
The DNA here is from genome assembly GCF_029784015.1 of Lycium ferocissimum. Lineage (NCBI taxonomy): Eukaryota > Viridiplantae > Streptophyta > Magnoliopsida > Solanales > Solanaceae > Lycium > Lycium ferocissimum. The sequence goes on from NC_081352.1 coordinate 63,952,779, forward strand.
TTTTGTATATTGTAAAGGCTTAAGTTGTGTATGGTTTTATTGGCACGGAAATGTTAAGGAAATATTTGGGGTTAAGTTCCATTTTTGGAAAGTATTCTATTTTTGGAAAGTTGAAAATTCAACAAAAAAAAAAAAAAGAAAAGGAAAAATAAGGGGCCATGTGGCCGGCCACCTTGGGTGGGCCATGGCCACATGGTTGGCTAATATTTGCAAATAAAAGATGACTTAAGGGATCATTTTCATCATCTTCATCATATAGAATTTTCAAGAAGCTTGGAGAAAACAAAAGAAGAGAGAAAGAGAGGGAGAAATTCGGCCAAGACAAGCAAAAATCAAGACCAAGATTTGGCCATCAAAAAAATTATTTCTTCAAGCAAACTTGCTAATTGAAGGGTGCTTAATAACGTGGAGTCGTTGTTTCGGGCAATAGCTTACTCGTTTTCTTCATCCACCACTTTAGGCGAGTTGAGAAGTTGAAGAAGAAAGGTGAGTTCTAGTCTTGTTTTATGTGTTATGAATGGTTTATATGTGTTGTAGTATGATAAAAAGGAAGAAATTCATGATAGAAGTTGAGTTGAAGTTGGGCCGTGTGGATATGGGGTATAGCCGTGTGTGTGTGTTGTTCTAAGAGTAGTGGATTAATCCTAATTAGCATGTTTTGATTGTTGTAGAGTGAAGAAAAGAATGAAAATCATCTTTGTGTGTGGGTATGGTGTTGGCCGTATGGTCCCCTTTTGTGTAGTTGTGAATGAACAAATCGTCGTTAGTATTTTCGTTATCGTTGTTATGGATTTCATGGGGAAAAATGCAAGTTTAATGACTCAAAATAATGTTATGTTAGTTATGGGATGATTTGGAAATTTATGCGAATTTTATGTGATTTTTGTATTTATGAGGATTGCATTGTTAATGTGTGGATTATTAGTGTAATTCATGAATTTGGAAGGAAAGAATGTAGATCATGTTGTTCTCGGGTTTGGGGGAGAATTCGGGTGAGTTGGAGGATTGTTTGGGTTGTTCGGAAAATTGTGTGAATTATTTAAGACGTTCTTGAATATTGTGTGGAAGGTTTTGGATTAGTAATCGAATGTATAAACGGATATTAGATTGAACGTAAGTGGTTGAAATGAGTATATTATGAATGTTGTTGTTGTTGGAATATTATGAATGTTGTTGAAGTCATGTAGAAAGAACTATTAATGTTGGAATGCATTGTGAATTGATTATTGATGTTGTAGTTTGGTTGTTGGTTTGGTTGTTGTTGAAATTGGCCGAGTTGAAATCTCGGGGTTGGTGTATTTACAGAGGAAATGCTGCCCAAATTTCTGTAGAATTTGGTGTTCGTTTGGAATTGAATGCCTAATTGCTTATAGCTAATGTTCGATATATTGGTGTTATGTAGATCTTGGAGTGCCCGAGACTGGAGGCTTGACTTAGTTTGAGAGCGGGCGAGGTATGTGAAGCCTAACTTTTCTTCTTTTGGCATGTCCTAGTGTTAATTAGGTTGTGATACGAGCCTCGGGGTGACTCCACTCTCGAGATCCGAGCTCATATACGCATCTTATTAGCTTCCAAAAATTTACTCCTTAATGTAACCTAACTAAAGTCCTTATGTTTTCATTTGGTTGAAGTTCAAAAGTTTTGTAAAGAATTTTGCCTTTAAAAGACTCCGAAACTACGAACGCTCATAACTTTTGTAGACGAGCTCGGATCGCCCCGAAACTTTCGTAGAGGATTCCATAAGGTATAACATCCCCTAATCCCCATAAGCGGGCTCGGATGGGGTTGGCACCCGTCCGTGGGTCCCGCGACTTTTCTATGGTTGTCCTTAGTGACTTTTGGGAAAGACTTAGTACTACTTCTACCTTAACTCCCGAGTATGGATTTCTTATTTATTTAATGAGTTTATGATTATGATTTTTATGCATATGATTGCTCACGACTCTGCTCGTGCATTCCGTTGTATCCTTCGCCGAGTCCCGGGCCGGTTATGTTCGTGCGCACTTTGATATATTCCGGAGTATGATGTGTTCCGGTACGCCGTGTCCCCTTTGGCCGGGTACCGTGTATATTTGGCGTTAGGGGGTGTTACGGCATTATGATGTGATATGATATGTCGGGTGTCGGAGATCTGAAATCTTCTGGAGTATGATGTGGTATGGCGCCATCGACGGGCGGGCGACCATCGTTCTAAGAGCCTATGCATGATTTATGTTTTTAAACTAAATGTTTTAACATTTTGCATATTGTACTTATTTTTTGTATCTTCTGTTCGATTATGATCCGGTTATTATATTTTCTTGCTTCGCATACTCAGTACATATTCCGTACTGACCCCCTTTCTTCGGGGGCTGCGTTTCATGCCCGCAGGTACAGACGCTCAGCTTGGTGATCCACCCGCCTAGGACACCCATTCTGCTTTCTGGGAGTGCTCCTTCGTCCGGAGCCTATATTTTGGTATATATACTTTTCTGTTGCATATGTATATATTCGTTCAGGGGTACGGCGGGGCCCTGTCCCGTCATATGTTTTTGTTGCTCTGTTTAGAGGTCTGTAGACATGTATGTGGGTTATGGTTGTGTTTGTACAGTTATGTATGTGTGTGATATATGTTTTGGGCGGTCCACCCGCCGCGGCAGCCTAGTCGGCTAGCCTCTGTACATATTTTGGGATTCTGTACATTATGACAGCCTCGACGGCTTTTGTGACACCTATTGATTATTATGCGCTAATCTGAGGCTATATGTGATTATCTATGATTAAGCGAGTTAGTATGCTAGTTCCGAGTGTCAGGTACGTATGAGTGTCCAATTCGGACACAAGTCACGGCCTACGGGGTTGGGTCGTGACAAAAGTGGTATCAGAGCGGTTCGTCCTCGGAATGTCTACAGACCGTGTCTAGTAGAGTCCCGTTTATCGGTGTGTTGTGCACCACATCTATAAACGGAGGCTACGAGACATTTAGGATGCTTGTCTTTCTTTCTGATCTTAGTTCGTGCGATAGAGCTGTATTATTAGGATAATTCTGTTCTGACGAATTGTTATGTTTTTAGCGATGCCTCCGAGAAAGGCGACAGCCGCCCAGAAGGGCAAGTCTCTTGCTTCGGTAGGAGAGAGACCGTCGGGCCCGAGAGTTACTAGGGCCCGTGCTCGGGGTCGAGCCGGAGATTGTGCCTCGATCGGCCGGTTCTGCCACGCCACCCCATCACCATCGAGAGGGGCATAGAGCGACGCGAGGCGGGGACGGAGGCGGCTCCACCGCCCGCCCGAGGTTCGAGTGCCCGAGCCTCCGGCTCCACGGCCGGGGGAGGACGGGGCTATGAGGGACGGAGTTGTTCGGCTATTGACCGGAGGCGGTAGCGCGGGGGCGAGGTCCGGAGGCACGGAGCGAGAGGATGATCATGTGGGCGGACGTGACAGTCAGAGGGATCGCTATTTCTTGACTTGTAATCCGCCAGAGTTCTTCGGGTCAAAGCCCGAGGAGGATCCTCAAGAGTTCATCAGACAGATGCGGCGTACGCTGCGGCTTGTCAGGGCTTCCGAGACCGAGTCGGTAGAGTTGGCGTCGTATCGGCTGCACGACATAGCAGCCAATTGGTATGAGTCATGGGAGCTGTCCAGAGGTGAGGGTGCTCCGCCAGCTATCTGGGATGAGTTCGTGGAAGCTTTTATCAGCCATTTCCTACCCCAGAGACGAGACGAGCCAGGATTCATAGATTTTTACATTTGAGGCAGGGCGGGGAGGGTCGGGAGTACGGCCGGAGTTTGATTCTTTGGCCGGATACGCTCCTCATATTGTATGCAGACATGGGCGATAGAGTACACCGATTGTTATGGGGGCCGGATAGTTACCCGATTGACAAACTATATGGTGATGGTTTCCGACCGGGGCAGATATTGCACGGGTACAGGCGTATGCCCAGGGTATGGAGGAGCGGCACAGGGGGCGCCAGCCCGACAGGAGTTATGACAGGAGCCAGCCCAAGAGGGCTAGGTCAGCCGGGTATTCTGGGGATTCTCGAGGCGGGCAGCCTCAAAGGCGGCAACGGCGGATATTCCTCCCGGCCCGGCCGGAGTACACCCCCACAGCCTACAGGCAGGAGACCCGATAGTGCTGGATATTCAGGAGCGGGTCAGAGCTCCAGGGCTTCAGGCTCACAGACGGGCAGAGGTTCCGACCAGTCGAGGCCACCCATACCTCGATGCACTTATTGTGGGAGACAGCACCCTGGCGAGTGTTACCGAGCCACCGGTGCCTGTTTTACCTGCGGCCGTCAGGGCCACGTGATGAGAGATTGCCCGCTCAGGGGCAGTGCAGGGGGTACGGCTCAGCCTACAGGTTCAGGTGTCGGTTCATCTTCTTCAGTAGCTATGCGCCCTACGGGGCAAGGTATGCCGGCACCAGCGGGCCGTGGTAGAGGTCGCGGCGGAGCCTCCAGTTCCAGCGGTCCATCGAACCGCCTATACGCGCTAGCCAGTAGACAGGACCAGGAGGCATTACCAGATACGGCTACAGGTACATGAATCCTTACTAGAATTTATATTCTCATATGTGTGTATCTGTGGTATAATTGCTACTTAACAGCGGCAGGGGGAAATCCGAGGGTTGATAATCAAGTATTTATAAATAATGGTGATTGAGGCGTGTTCATTATTATTACGGATCTGGGAGTCTAGGATGGGAAGTAGTAATATCCCTAGGTGACAAGTGAATATGGAGAATCGAGAGAGGGGCAAAATAGTAATTGTGTTACGAGGGCGTCCGGAAACCCGTCAAGACTTTACTTTACTTCAAATTACGTGACGAAGGTCATGTGGTAAGGTGAACGCGATTTTACTAATGTTAGAGCATCGTATTCCATCAGAGTTCCGAGGTTAAGCGTGCTAGAGTGAGGGAAATTTTAGGATGGGTGACCCCCCTGGGAAGTTTTTGAAAGTCTTACAACCTCAGCCAAAAGAAGCAAATGGGGAGCTAGAGTAGTCTAAAGGGACCTAGAATATACTAGGCAGGCGGAAACCTTAAGAGGCCGCGTAGGCCGGAGTGGACTAAATCGGGTACAACAAAAGAAGGTGCGTCACGGCGCTAGAATCAGGGCCAGTTTGAATAGTATTTGGGGGATCTTTTGTGAGGGAGGTGCTGGCAATTATATATGTGTATAGGTATAGGTTAGCGTGTGATACCTTGTGCATGACTATATTAGTGGATATACATATTCCGGCAACTAATGCGACGGTATAAGGAAGGCATTAATTGGACAGGACGACGAAATTCAAGCGAATAATAATAAGTGGCAGGAATGCCATGAGGCAAGCCGATATCGTTTTCTTTTACTATAGGGTAGACTTGAGAAGTACTGACATAATGCTGTTGGGAAGAGGAAGGAAGTGAGCAGATAAATAGTAAGGGGAAGTCGGAATGTTGAAACAAAAATGCAGTCTGACCGAGAGTAAGAAATGCAGACGTAAGGCGAATATAATCAGGTAATAAAATAAGTGCACCCCTTAAAGGGGGGAAGCGGATGCGAGGAATGTAAATACCAGATAGAGGCAATCAACACCACAAAATGTTTGATACGGATGCTCAAGCTACAGGCAGGATTCCTTGCCGAGACCAGTTAGCAAACGAACCAAAGAGTTAACAAAAAAAAAAAAAGGGGGGGGTGACCCGAGATAATGTACCTATAACATTGCTAGCTGAGCAAGGAGGATCATCAGAAGGTTTAAGCAAGTTGATTAGGGCTAATCGGTTACTAAAGGAAGGGTGTGACAAGATTCGGTAAGAAGGGGGAACCATAACCCGAGATATAGGGGACCTTATTACATGTTCGCAAGGCAAGAAGGGTGCGTGCTAAAGATGTGGTCTTCTTAAAGTATCGACGGAAAGGAGACAACTTGGGACGCTGGAGAGGAGTTAAAGAAGAAATACGATTGGCAGATGACGTTGCCCACTATGGCAATAAAAGGAACCCCCGAGATCCTTATCCGCCTTTACAAGACTAGTTGAACATTCGAGGACGAATGTTCTAAAGGGGGGAAGGATGTTATATCCCGTATTTTGTACGTCGGGATAATCCGGGTTAACTACGATAAGTTGGGGACAAGACTATCCCGAGATATGAAGTAGAGACTTTTGTATATTGTAAAGGCTTAAGTTGTGTATGGTTTTATTGGCACGGAAATGTTAAGGAAATATTTGGGGTTAAGTTCCATTTTTGGAAAGTATTCTATTTTTGGAAAGTTGAAAATTCAACAAAAAAAAAAAAAAAAAAGGAAAAATAAGGGGCCATGTGGCCGGCCACCTTGGGGTGGGCCATGGCCACATGGTTGGCTAATATTTGCAAATAAAAGATGACTTAAGGGATCATTTTCATCATCTTCATCATATAGAATTTTCAAGAAGCTTGGAGAAAACAAAAGAAGAGAGAAAGAGAGGGAGAAATTCGGCCAAGACAAGCAAAAATCAAGACCAAGATTTGGCCATCAAAAAAATTATTTCTTCAAGCAAACTTGCTAATTGAAGGGTGCTTAATAACGTGGAGTCGTTGTTTCGGGCAATAGCTTACTCGTTTTCTTCATCCACCACTTTAGGCGAGTTGAGAAGTTGAAGAAGAAAGGTGAGTTCTAGTCTTGTTTTATGTGTTATGAATGGTTTATATGTGTTGTAGTATGATAAAAAGGAAGAAATTCATGATAGAAGTTGAGTTGAAGTTGGGCCGTGCATGTGTGTGTTGTTCTAAGAGTAGTGGATTAATCCTAATTAGCATGTTTTGATTGTTGTAGAGTGAAGAAAAGAATGAAAATCATCTTTGTGTGTGGGTATGGTGTTGGCCGTATGGTCCCCTTTTGTGTAGTTGTGAATGAACAAATCGTCGTTAGTATTTTCGTTATCGTCGTTATGGATTTCATGAGGAAAAATGCAAGTTTAATGACTCAAAATAATGTTATGTTAGTTATGGGATGATTTGGAAATTTATGCGAATTTTATGTGATTTTTGTATTTATGAGGATTGCATTGTTAATGTGTGGATTATTAGTGTAATTCATGAATTTGGAAGGAAAGAATGTAGATCATGTTGTTCTCGGGTTTGGGGGAGAATTCGGGTGAGTTGGAGGATTGTTTGGGTTGTTCGGAAAATTGTGTGAATTATTTAAGACGTTCTTGAATATTGTGTGGAAGGTTTTGGATTAGTAATCGAATGTATAAACGCGGATATTAGATTGAACGTAAGTAGTTGAAATGAGTATATTATGAATGTTGTTGGAATATTATGAATGTTGTTGAAGTCATGTAGAAAGAACTATTAATGTTGGAATGCATTGTGAATTGATTATTGATGTTGTAGTTTGGTTGTTGGTTTGGTTGTTGTTGAAATTGGCCGAGTTGAAATCTCGGGGTTGGTGTATTTACAGAGGAAATCTTTTAAATTTCGTAGAATTTGGTGTTCGTTTGGAATTGAATGCCTAATTGCTTATAGCTAATGTTCGATATATTGGCGTTATGTAGATCTTGGGGTGCCCGAGATTGGAGGCTTGACTTAGTTTGAGAGCGGCGAGGTATGTGAAGCCTAACTTTTCTTCTTTTGGCATGTCCTAGTGTTAATTAGGTTGTGATACGAGCCTCGGGGTGACTCCACTCTCGAGATCCGAGCTCATATACGCATCTTATTCGCTTCCAAAAATTTACTCCCTTAATGTAACCTAACTAAAGTCCTTATGTTTTCATTTGGTTGAAGTTCAAAAGTTTTGTAAAGAATTTTGCCTTTAAAAGACTCCGAAACTACGAACGCTCATAACTTTTGTAGACGAGCTCGGATCGCCCCGAAACTTTCGTAGAGGATTCCATAAGGTATAACATCCCCTAATCCCCATAAGCGGGCTCGGATGGGGTTGGCACCCGTCCGTGGGTCCCGCGACTTTTCTATGGTTGTCCTTAGTGACTTTTGGGAAAGACTTAGTACTACTTCTACCTTAACTCCCGAGTATGGATTTCTTATTTATTTAATGAGTTTATGATTATGATTTTTATGCATATGATTGCTCACGACTCTGCTCGTGCATTCCGTTGTATCCTTCGCCGAGTCCCGGGCCGGTTATGTTCGTGCGCACTTTGATATATTCCGGAGTATGATGTGTTCCGGTACGCCGTGTCCCCTTTGGCCGGGTACCGTGTATATTTGGCGTTACGGGGGGTACGGTATTATGATGTGATATGATATGTCGGGTGTCGGAGATCTGAAATCTTCTGGAGTATGATGTGGTATGGCGCCATCGACGGGCGGGCGACCATCGTTCTAAGAGCCTATGCATGATTTATGTTTTTAAACTAAATGTTTTAACATTTTGCATATTGTACTTATTTTCTGTATCTTCTGTTCGATTATGATCCGGTTATTATATTTTCTTGCTTCGCATACTCAGTACATATTCCGTACTGACCCCCTTTTTTCGGGGGCTGTGTTTCATGCCCGCAGGTACGGACGCTCAGCTTGGTGATCCACCCGCCTAGGACACCCATTCTGCTTTTACGGGAGTGCTCTTCGTCCGAGAGCCTATATTTTGGTATATATACTTTCTGTTGCATATGTATGTATTCGTTCGGGGGGTACGGCGGGGCCCCGTCCCGTCATATGTTTCGTTGCTTTCGTTTAGAGGTCTGTAGACATGTATGTGGGTTATGGTTGTGTTTGTACAGTTATGTATGTGGGTGATATACGTTTTGGGCGGTCCGCACCGCCGCGGCCTAGTCGGCTTAGCCTGTACATATTTTGGGATTCTGTACATTATGACAGCCTCGACGGCTTTTGTGACACCTATTGATTATTATGCGCTAATCTGAGGCTATATGTGATTATCTATGATTAAGCGAGTTAGTATGCTAGTTCCGAGTGTCAGGTACGTATGAGTGTCCAATTCGGACACAAGTCACGGCCTACGGGGTTGGGTCGTGACAGAACCTTTCTTGACTACCCTTTTGAACATTGAGCTATTTTTGTGCATTGTCCTTGACTAATATGAAAAATGACTTTGGATTTTGAAGCCTGTTTCTGTACCCCCTTGATCTGTAATAGGTAGTTTAAAGATGATTTTCTAGCATTTGTTTAAGCTCTCCATTAACTGAAATGAACTCTTGATGGGATGATTTAATCATTGTCTCTTTTAGCTATCGATTCCCTCTAAAATTTAAGAACTAGAACTCTAAGTGTGAGGGTCATGGCCTTTACTTTGTTCCTTTTCCTTCCTTTCTCCTTTACCTCTTAATCTTGTGCTACCTTACTCTTTTATACCCCATTGTTGATGTTGCCTATTTTATCACCTAAAGAGTGTTATGTCCCCTTTGGTTATGCCATGGCTGTTTCTGAGATTGATGCTTGATAGACCCTGCATTACCAACGTCTCTACTGCCTAAGCTGCTTGATACCATAGCTTTTGCATCAGTTGAACTTTCCTGTGACTTTCCTTTCTGAATTGTATTGATAATTGGTTTTGAAGTTGCACATTATAGAACTTTTGTTTGCTTGTTTAGCCTGGATTGGCAGTTGAATACTTAACTTTGAGATACTGGGGATCTCTGGGGGAAAACTTGAAGCTTTTATGTCATTTGTGTGTGGTGTTTTAGAGTCAATGTCAAATGAGTATATGGTATATAGCAAGTGTATATGGAGGGTATGCCCTTCAAAGGGTTTTGCTCTTCATCTTAGAAAGTATACCAGTGGTATGTCATATATACCACAGCTTTGACACTTAGATAATTCGAGAAGAAAATTGAGTAGTATACTAACAGTATATCATGCATATCACACTTTGACCCTTAGAAAAATTTGAAGAAAAGAATAGCTTGGGCTTATTACTTGGGCCTATCATTTGCAATTTCACATCCGAGCTGCCATTACTATTTTGGGCTTATTTCACCTCTGGGAAATCTCGTTATCTGCTGATAGTTATAATATAGGGGCCTCGCCCAATGAAGTTGTAACTCATTTTTTGGCATTGCAATAATTATTATAGCCCTTCAATTTTGTACTTACTTTAATTTGTGAAGGTATACTAATGTTATGTATACCCGTTTGTTTTCTTGTCCACCCAAACCCGTTGGTGGGTCTCAACGAGGCCCATCAACATATCTAGATCGATTCAACCCAAATTTGGAGCTAAATGGAGCATACGTTGGATTTAAGGCGAACCCGGTTGCATAAATACTTTCCTTTTGGGCTTGGTCGGCCCAAACTATCTATGTCCATTAATTATGTACTTTAAATTATTATTTGCGCAATTATTATATCAATTGGAACCCTTATAAGGTTATCACGTATTTTAAAGTCGCTAAAAAATGAATTTTCTACAAAAATTAAGGACTAAATTGGACATTTATGAAACCTGTGGACTTGTCACATATGGACTAATTCGGACCGATGTTCATAACTTGTGGGACTGATTGCGACTATTTAGACTTAGACTAAAAATAAAACTTGACAAAAAATAGAATAAAAATGGACTATATATGTAGAGTACGATTAATATACAGACTATAATAGTATGCCTAAAACTATTTTCCTAAAAACTACTTTCCATACTTAAATTTTTTTTTTTTAAAACTATTTTGGGTGGACTTACGTAGAGTCCTACTTAGGTTAAGAGCCTTCGAGTATTAGCCTAAGTGTTCTAGTCCTACACCCAAACGCCTAATTTTTGGGCAAAACTCTACAACTTTCGTTTTCTTGAAATGTGATATATTTTGCATGAATGACTAACTCTTTGTTGCGGAAATATAAACCAAAAACAGTTTTTTTTTCACTATAAAGAATTTATATCTACAAAAGCATACTATTATAACCGGTAGGTCAACCGTATTTTACGGATCTTTAATACCGGGGTGCCTAACACCTTCCCCGAGGGATCACTAGAACCCTTACCCGAACTTTGGTTAGATTAGGATTCTTTTAAAATCTAACCGTCTTGAATGAACCCTTTTCGAACTAGTTTTCCTAATTTCCTAAAAATTAGGTGGCGACTCTAAAATACAGTCCATTTAGAGCACCATCACGTAGAAGTATATTTTTCCTTTTTTCCGGTACGACTGATAATCGTACTTCACCGGGACAGTTTCCTTTTTAAATGAGGCAAGTGCAAATACGAATCGGAAAAATTATCGACTCGCTACAGTGTTCCTACACTACACTTTGGGGTTGAAGATTTGAAGATTTGGTTGAGCACTTTCTTGAACCTTTACTTCACTTCTTTAATCTCTTGCTTTGTAATGAACATCTAAGTGTGTAGCATTTATTATCTTCACTTGAACCTTGTTTATGGGAATATTCATGAGTAAAGTTTAGACTTAAACTCTTGTTTTGCTTATGTATTGAATGATTTATTCTTAATAAACTGAGTTAATGTTGTTTTAGTTATTCTTGTTCTTCAATGTTTCTTAAGGGAATAGCTAAGCCTAGGACTCACCCATTTACTTCGGTTTAAACTTAGAAGAGGCAAACTCGGAGTTGGGAAATATTAATTAACAAGAATTTGGCGCATTAACCCTCATCTAATGGAAATCGACCTAGGGATAGGCGACACCACTTGTAGCCATATTCGGGTGTTCTTAATGCTCCTAATTGCTTTAGGGATATTCAATTAGGTAGTCTAGTTAGTCTTCAGAAGAAGCTAATTTAGAGTCATTATCCGAGGCTAAGTAACATAAACTCGCCATTATTTGAAAATCGTGAAATACATTGGATCGTTACTTAAGCGTAGTTTCCTTTGTATCCATTCTTGTGGCCATTGATCGTTTTACTTGCTTTCTACGTTAGTTTACATTTTCGCAATTAGTTATAGTCTTCTCTCTAAACAACCTTTAAGTGTTTGGCCTAGCTGTTGTTGGTGATAATTCCTACTTTGCCTAACCGCCAACATATTGTTCTTTGTGGGATCGACCCCAACTCATAGTTGGGTAAATTATATTGCATACGACCGTGTACATTCTAATTAATAGAGTGGATTTGAACGTTACCAATTCTGGCACCGTTGCCGGGGAACAAGTTGGCGTATTTAGGCTAGTTTAGGAAATAAACTAACTTGCTTTGGTCCAAACTTGTGAATATTTGTGTAATTATTTTCTTTGTTTATTTTATTTTACTTTTATGTGTTTAAATGAAATCATTCAATGAAAATGAGTCGGATGGTAGTTGTTCATACTTTGATGACCCATGTCCTTATTGTGGAGGACCCCACTCTTGACAAACTTGTTTAACGTCTCCCGGGGGAGGATTGTGTGCACAATGTTGAACCCATGAGTGGAGCATATGTGATAGATGTGGCGATCAAAATGGTCATTTGGTTAATTGTGCTTATATGTCCTTCCATTTCCCGAACCCCCACTATGACGATTCTACTTTTTTTTGGGACAATGATAGGGAAATGGAAGTAGGAGAAGTTGAGAATGGTCAAAATGGTAAATTCAAGCTCATGATGGAATGCCAACTTGATCGAGGAAATGAAAAACAAAAAGCTTTGGAGGAGTACTTGGAAACCAGTCTCCAAATTGGCTTGATGAGCGAAGACAAAGATCCTCCATGTGCATTTGACCAAAATCAAGAAGAATTCTCAAATGTTCAATATGAACTCCACATAACCGAATCCCTTCTCATTGGAGATGCCAAAGAAGAAAAGAAATTAGAGTCAACCGTTGTCTTGAGAAAAATGGTGGAAGTTGACTCTAGTTTGGGGGAGAATGAGAATGTCAAAATCCGAAAAAATTTGCAAATCGGAAGGTTGAAGTCTCAGTTCAAGCCTTTTTCAACATTTGATTTGTGTGGTGATATGGGAATTCCACATACATTCATGTTGGATGGTGAAGAAGAAAGACAAGTGCCTTACATCTTGCAATTTGAAAGACCGAGAAGGCAAAATGACATTTTTCATTTGAAAGCCAAGAAGTGTAAAATGAAGAAATTGATGTTTGACTTGTTCATCTACTTACTACCCCCAGCCTCTCATGGTCACAAACTTGAGTCCAAGTTGGGTGCCCAATTCATAAGTTCCAAATGGCGAGAAAAGCGGTAAAGTTGGTAACCGTCGTGCCGCGACGTTAAATTAAGCGCCTGGTGGGAGGCAACCCATCGTTTTCAAAATTTTAACTAGTTTTTTAAATTTTATTTTTTGGAATAGTTTATTTTACTGATTTTGACTAATCTGCAAAGTTTCAGATTTTTTGGAGCTAAATTGCACATATTTGGGGATCGGATGGCTTAAAAAAAAGAATGCAGAAAACTGCTTCAGTTACAAAGTGCTGCCAGCAATTATTTTTGGTACACATGTTGATGTTAGTTTTGGGTCCAGCTCACACACGCACATAAACACAGCTACGGAGTAAAACACGCACAAAGCACACACGCACAAACACAGAGCATCAGTGTACATAACGCTACTGATCAGTAGAAGCGTGCACTCCCAGCAGCTTAAGCCTGCCATTTTTAATTTTCTTTTCTCTCGTTCTAGTCCTCTTCTCCAGAGGCTCAGGTATGCTTTCCCTCTGTTCCTCTGTTCTTCCCTTTCTTTCATCTCCCTCAGATTCAATCACTGTCACTCTTCTTTTTTTGGTGAAAAATTCATGGAATAGAATGTGCCACACTTGGTTCTGATTTCATTATCTCATGAAACTGTTGATTGTGAACTGTAATTCCCAATTTTGGGAGGGTAATTCTACTAAATCATTGGTAGGAAGAGCTTGGTAAAAGTGATGCCTGCAACCTATTCGACAAATTGTCTGAGAGAAAAATTTATTTGCCGGTGAAGTCTGAGTAACTAAGAAATATAAAGCAATGTTTATAAGTGTATGCGGGGGTAGTTTGAGTTGCTTTTTAATGTATCTTGTTAATAATGGTCGAGTTGTTCATTGAACTATGTGATATTTCTGCGCCAAACTGTTAACAAGTCTTGAGAAGGAATTTTTCTTTCTCACTGCTTAACTGAGTTTACTTAGGCACCTACCTAGAATTGAAATATGAAGAAAACTGGATGAATTAAGAGTTGGATGTCAATGCTAGCCTAGATGATAATTTGAAGATGTTGTCTGAGAAAAGTGTATGCTATAGTGACAAATCTGTGGTCTGTTTGAGAGGCTCTAAACCCGTTTCAAGAAACAAAGAATGGAGTTGAACAAGAAAATATTGCACTGAAAGTTTAACATGTTGCTGTTTTGGGAAGCTCGACATTTCTTGAAGATTCAAATTGAAGCGGATCAAGTCATGGAGGACGAGGTTTCTGATACCATATTTAACATGGAGGCCCTCCTAACTTCGTCTTGTCCAGTAGTACCAACTCAGAGTGAAGCACAATTCAACAATGATTAGCCTTTCCCGTCGTTTTCTAGTCTGATGCAGACTTCAGGGAGTACTCAAACTATTTTATGTTTTGTTTTGATATTGTGTAGTGACGACATTGCAATGTTTTTAGTTGGGGGTGGCATATGGTAGCATATTGTATTTCTTTGTGTTGACTTGTGCCCTTATCGGGCTCTTAGTTTATGTATGGATTTTGTGTGCTCTTGCAGGGCTTATTTTACATTTACAAATGATCATGTGCCCTTGTCAGGCTTATTTTTGTGATTGTTGGTGTCATTTTGGATTAGTCACTTTTATTGTTTTATTTTCTTTATCACCAATTAGTCTTGTAGCTTAGTTGTGGATTCTCTTTCGAGCAAAAATGTGGAAACTTGTGGCTTGTTTGGTACTAATAGAGTTAGCCTCTTGCATGTGAAGCGTTTAATTGAGCATACCTCTCCAAAATTGTTATAAGTGAAATGAAAAGCAAGATGCATAGAAATAATGATCTTGGTGACAACTTTTTAGCTCATTTTGTGACTCTTTACCTACTAGTTGGGTTTACTTTAGATTATGAGATATTGCTCTAGTTGTTCTTGCTTAGGAAGTGAAATTGATCCGTCTTGACTAGTTCATATGCCATGTGTGGTAAGTGTTTGTTAAATAATTCTTATGCTTACTTTTATCATCTAGAACTTGCTCGGTTAGTCTTTCAATGCTAATTTTGATTATGTTGGTTGGCGAGATGAACTTGGGCTATCTTTGTGATTTTGAAAAGAACATCTTTAGCATTTCTAGCCTACCATTATATAAATATTATCACTAGTAACCCCATTTAAGCCTATGACCTTTTTCTTTGATTGCCACATTACAAGCCTTTACCCTTGTTGATAAAATTTTCTCTTTTGAACCTTTCCCTCCTTCAACATTAAAATTGTGAATATGAGGCCAAAAGCCTGAGTTGGGAGTTGGTGTTGTTTGACAACGGGTGAAGAATTGTGTTAGAGATTTTGTGAATAAATGCCTAATGAAAAAGTCCAAAGAAATGAAGAAAATTTGAAAAATACAAAAAGGTTGCAAACTTTTTGTGCAAAAAAAATAAAAAATTGTATCTTTGTGAAAAAGGAATTGGAAAAGAACAAAAACATTAGAAATCAAGAAAATGGTGCACAAAAATAAGTTGGAATAATTGGGGAAACTAGTATGCGAAGGAAAGAGTGATGTTTTGAAATAAAGAGGAAAGTGGACAAAGGGTTAAATGAAAAATGTTGTGTAGTGTTCAAGGAGGGCGTAGTCAATTGTATCCCAAATACTTATCCTACCTGTCCCTAAGCCTACTATACAAGCTTGAAAAATTCCTTAAGTGATCTCCAACCGAATGTTCTTGAGTTATGGATGAATGAAAATAAGGGCAAGCATATGGTATGATACTTGTAGCACTTGAACTTCTTTGTTGAGTGTGAGGACTTTGTGTCTATGCCCCTTGTGTAGTTTTTGTGAATATAGTGATTTTGGGACTTTCTTTCTTGTGAGGGCATATGGATTATGATAGATTGGTGATGTTGAAAAATTCCAAAATTGAGTCAAATGAGCATATCTAGTAAGCTTGTGGTTTTGTGTCACTTCTTGAGGTTTGATTGTTACTTTAATCTCATGAAAGTCCATTGCAAACTTGGAAATGTATTTTGAAATGAGGGGGTTGTATGGTTGAGATTCACATGCTTGTAGCCTAATTATTAGTACCAACCAAAGTCACTAGTATTGTGCTTGATTGAGGCATGTGATTTGGGAATGATAGTGATACTACTTGAGATATAAATAGTTGAACCTCATTGTGTTTTTAGTTTTGATTTACTTGAGGACAAGCAAAGAGTTAAGTTGGGGGTGTTGATAAGTGGTGATTTTACCATTTATTCGAGTCTCTTTACTTTGATTTTTGTAAGTTTAATTGAAGATATAAGGTAATTTATTGCGTGTATTGCTATATTTTTAGGTGGTTATAGCTGTAAATGGTTAAAAGGTGCAAAGTAGTCTTAAAGGGACAAAACCTGACATCAAAACAAATATTTGTCTCGTTGTTTCCACATCCAGTAGGTGCACCAAATTGTCAAGAATCTTAAGCAAGGCTCAGCAATTTCCCCATAATATTGGCCAATCTTACGTGGCAACCTAAAGTCACACAAGACTTAAAGGCAAATCTCAAGCAGCCCTCTATATTTTTTCCACGCAAGCCTTGGAAAATTACACACCCCAGACCACGCAATGATGCCAACAAAGGGCAATTTTGTAAAAATTTGATAAAAAAATAGAAATCTTGTATAAGTGGGTAGTGAAACCTTACGACACTATACACTTCAATCTCAATGCTATTTTTAGAGCATCTTTGGCAGAAAAACAAGTCATGGAGGCTAGGGTTCCTACACCACACTTTGGGGTTGAAGATTTGGTTGAGCACTTTCTTGAACCTTTACTTCACTTCTTTAATCTCTTGCTTTGTAATGAACATCTAAGTGTTTAGCATTTATTATCTTCACTTGAACCTTGTTTATGGGAATATTCATAAGTAAAGTTTAGATTGAAACTCTTGTTTTGCTTATGTATTGAACGATTTATTCTTAATAAACTGAGTTAATGTTGTTTTAATTATTCTTGTTCTTCAGTGTTTCTTAAGGGAATAGCTAAGCCTAGGACTCACCCATTTACTTTGGTTTAAACTCAGAAGAGGCAAACTCTGGGTTGGGAAATATTAATTAACAAGAATTTGGCGCGTTAACCCTCATCTAATGGAAATCAACCTAGGGATAGGCGACACCACTTGTAGCTATATTCGGGTGTTCTTAATGCTCCTAATTGCTTTAGGGATATTCAATTAGGTAGTCTAGTTAGTCTTTGGAAGAAGCTAACTTAGAGTCATTATCCGAGGCTAAGTAACATAAATTCGCCATTATTCGTAAAGCATGAAATACATTGGATCGTTACTTGAGCGTAGTTCCCTTTGTATCCATTCTTGTGGCCATTGATCGTTTTACTTGCTTTCTAGGTTAGTTTACATTTTCGCAATTAGTTATAATCTTCTCTCTAAACAACCTTTAAGTGTTTGGCCTAGCTGTTGTTGGTGATAATTCCTACTTTGCCTAACCGCCTACATATTGTTCTATGTGGGATCGACCCCAACTCACAGTTGGGTAAATTATATTGCATACAACCATGTACATTCTAATTAATAGAGTGGATTTGAACGTTATCAAGTGGCAATTGGATGTGTGTAGTGCAAAGATTCAATCTTCAACCATCTTGAATAGCCTTCAATATGTCATGTGCTTATGTAATGTGTTATATATCACATGTGGCACATGAACTATAGGATATGAATTAAATCTTCCATCTTTTGGCATCATTAAAAAGCAAGTGTATCAACAAACCAAGTGCATTCTATCAATATAAATCTCCTAGACACTCGGGCTGCACTATCATGAACGTAATACAAGAGTTCTAACAACTTAATCAAGTTAAAACCTAGACCTAAACCAAAGGATTTCTACATATCACTCTAATAATGTCCGGAAAGATATTGGTTTTGACTGTGAGGGGACCAGGTTCTCTATTTTTTAGCTCAATAGGTTTATGTAAGTCCCTGTAGCTTATTTTAAGTTGAGTATAGATATCCCCTGTATTGTGTACTCCCAATGTTACACCCCGTATCTTACAACAAAGGTTAGACTCACATCGTTAGAGTTTCAGTGGAAATTTGAAGGTTTGAATGTTTTACGAAAGTGGCCGAGGGGCCTACTTCGGGCAACCATAACCCCTTAATTCGTTGAGAATTTGAAATGGTTCCTAATGAAAGTTGTAGTACGTAGAAGTGCCTTTCCAAAAATATGTAAGGATCAGGCCAATTGGATATCAGAGCAAGGAGATATGATCATCGCAAGGTGGCTAATAGTAAGCCGCTTAAGATTCGATAGAATCGGCTAAGTTTACGGCAGTCTGTCTTCCAACCTGATTTTGTGAAAATCCGTTGAGAATTGGAGAAAACGCAAAACATGAAAGTTGTAGACCATTGAAATACCTTTCCATCCATATAAGGCCCACGTTAAACGGAGTTCTGTACAAAAATTTATGGCCGATTTACTGAGGACGTGTAAAATGGAAATCCCGATTCTTGTGGAATTAAGTTTTAAAGCCAAGCCTTTATGATAACCTATAAATACTACCCTAAAACGATTTATGTAAGGATTTTCGACCAGAGCTGCTACCAAACACCTAAGGTGAGTTCTTATTCAAATCCCTATGTCAATTATATTAAGTTAACACAAGATTAACGCCGAATAATTATTTGGAATCGCTAGATTTTGGAAAAAAAAAATCCATTCAAGGTCGAATTTGGAATGAAGCTTTGGGATTTCTTCAAAAAGGTAAGCCCCTCAATCATAAATGGATTATATGGAGTTCTTATTCTGTTTTAGACATTTAATGGTTGGTACAATGATGAAATAGGATTGCTTTAGACGCACTCTATCAAACGCAAAACCTTAGTAATTCTGCTGTAGATTTCCCTCCGACCAACCAGCTTCCTTTGTTGTGTCCCGCTAATTTAACCGTTGGATCAAGCTCAAATTTTAACTGAGTGATCACAACATATAGGTATTAAATGTGAATGGTGAAGATCGGATTTGGTATTCCGGAGCAATGTTGTTTGAGCTATGAACTGTAGCTATGAAAATCAGTGAAAACTCTTCTCAAGGTTTCAAGTTCTAAGCTTTGGGTTTCTTCTTCAAAAGTTCAGACCTTTTCTTCAAGTTTTGGAGCGTTTCAGTTATGTGAGGCTAACTATCTATGTTAGGGAACGTTTATGAATCTCCCTACGCCTAATTCTACATGCTGATCAGTAATTTGACTCAGAATACAATTTAACCCTAGTTTCTTGAATAGTTATAGAACTGCTATCTTTTAGGGTTATAGTTTCATAATTCGTTCATGGTGATCATTTAAATAGCATGAACTCAGTGCATAATAATTATAGACTTGTGTATTGACATCACATGAGTCTCAGTCAGTGTATAATCTGTTATTTGCTTAAGTTCCATAATCAGAAACTATTATCATGCTATCAGCTATAGGTAGTCTTAGTCTTGTAAATTGTTTAATGTTGAACACCTGTATCTGTATTTTTGGGCCTTAGGCCACATTTTATGCATACGTATTGCTTGGGCCGAGGCCAAGCTTTGTACATTTATTTGGGCCCTAGGCCGCGCTTATATTTACGTTATACGGTGTGATTCTTCATTCGTAACAAGGAGTATTTCGCATCCTTGTCTTCCCGTTTAGTTCGCCGCCGCGCACTTATATTTCTTCTTTCAGTTGCTTTACATACCAGTACAATTCAAATGTGCTGATGTCCCTTTTATTGCTTGGGGCCTGCAACTCGCGATGCGGGTAACGACTTATAGGTTGACGATCCAGCTAGCTAGGACTGCTCGTATCAACTGTTTATTGAGCCCCAGTTCCTCCGGGACGTTATCCTTCTTTCAGTCTTTCCAGTTTTAGACAGTTATCTTTTCAGTATTCGTAGAGGCTTTATAGACATAGTTTAGTCAGTCATTATTAGCAGACTTTGATGTGTTAACCTTGTTGGCATTGATTTCTGATGTTTTAGACTTAAACAGTATTTTCGCATTTTATATATTTTAGCTAGACTTTTTAGTAGATCAGCATGTGTTAGTCTTATTTCTTTATTTTAGCATGTTTTGATATCACATGTTGATTCAGCCAGCCTACGGGTTCGCTCGGTCATATGCAGTTAGGCACCGAGTACCGTGTTATGCCTAGGCTATGGTTCGGGGCATGACAAAGCTTAGTATCAGAGTACTAGGGAGTCTATGAAGCCGTGTCTAGTGGGGTCACTTTTATATGTGTGTGGCGCCTACACATATAAACAGTTGACCACCAAGACATTCAGGATTGTCTCATTTCTTTCTACTCTAGATCATGTCATGAAGCTTAGAGTAATAAGTAATCTTCTCTTCCTATCGAATTACATACGTTTCGAATGCGCAAGCGACGAGCATGGAATTTAAGGTCCAACTAAGGATGATTACCCATAGGGGTACAATTGTGAAGTACTTGCTAGTAACGAATGAGACTTGAGGTGATATTAAAAGTGGAATAAAGTGTACGTCGCCCGAGAAGGGGTGTAGTATAATAAATTTGGGAGTTGAATAATAACGATGCACTTGAAAAAGGAGAACGAGAGACGACATGAAGAGAATAACAGAGAAATCAGCAAAGGGGCTAAGTCTGCAGGAAACGTAAATCATGGAGGATCTCAGAGAGGTGGAGGCAGACAGTTTGCTATAGGAGGTCATCAGGACCCACTCCATCTGCAGCCAGTGCACTAGTCCCGAGGTCTAGCTATGATAAAAAAAACTCAGTTCAGCCAGAAATAGAGTTAAGATCACTAGCCTCTCAGTGACAGACTAGTGTGAGCCACGTAAGTTTTTAGAATCTTATGTGCAAAAAGTGTGATAGGAGACATCAAAGGGTGTATCGTTTGAGCCTTGATGTGTGTTTCGGCGGCTCTTTTTAATTCTCAAGCCCATTCAGGTCGTAATACAGCTAAGTCTAGTAATACAGGCCTCAGTTAGGACCGCTTGTATGCTTTAGCAGGTCGTCAGGACATAGAGGCATCCCCAGTTATCACCACATATGAAATTTTTGTACGAACTATGCCCGTGAATAAAAGAGATGGTGTACGAAATGAAAACCATGAGCGGACGATATTAAATTTTCAGGAATAGTTTTAGTTTGCTTAAGTTTAGTCAGATCAGAGTTAGAGAGTACGACGGTAGTAAGTTACTATAAGAAGTAAATATTATTATGAGATAAGAAGATGTGACAGTTCCCTCTTAAGTTATGTGAGTAAGTGTTTATCCCAGATGAGTATAGTCTGATATGATTTTGAAGTGTATAGAAAGTTTGGGGTTAGTTGTTCCAATTTTTCATATAAGATAGATGAAAGTTTCTTAAGTGTGATCCATGTCTATAGTTCAGAAAAGAGAGTATACGACCATAGAATAGCGTCAGATGATGAGGGATTTAGAAATAACCTTATGCTTCACTTTAGTATTCAGAGCAGAATAAGAAAATATGAAGCTAGCAGGTGGTTAACAGAAAAATAGTAAGTAAGTTTTGAGTAGATACAATGCATTAGCAATTTCAGCAGAACTAGTAGCGGTATGATTTGATTTCCTTAGTCAGATGAACACCTTAAGTGGGTGACAGTTCAAATACATCCGAATGTGTGTTAGAAATCATGGGCTTAAGTTAAATTAAGAGTATAGTGATTAGTGGAAGAACAAATCAGCTAAGCCGTAAGAGAGCAAACAACAGAAGAATAGCCTTTAAGAGTTGTCGAAAAGGGGTTTCCCTAAGATTTACAGTTTGAGCAGAGTTAAGTCGTTAAGACAGAGTATGCCAGTTATGAATACAGTAGCAACCTGTTCATGTAAGTAATTTAGTTTTTCCCAAAGAAGGAAGATTTGCTCGTGTTGAGTCAAAAAAAAAAGGAGTTATCAGTGTTGTAGAGTACAAAGGAATTATAGAAGATAAGGAAAGTTAATTGGATCCCAACAAAGGAGAAGAATTCACAAGTATAAGATGTTAGCACGTGTGCTAAGGGGGAGATGCGTAAATAGTTAGTAAGTCCAAAGGTATATCTGAAAATCGAAAGGGTTAGCGTGAGATATAAAGAACCTCAGTTTAGTTAGGATGGCATAATGAGATAGTCTCCATAAG
Source organism: Lycium ferocissimum (assembly GCF_029784015.1). Classification (NCBI taxonomy): domain Eukaryota; kingdom Viridiplantae; phylum Streptophyta; class Magnoliopsida; order Solanales; family Solanaceae; genus Lycium; species Lycium ferocissimum. The sequence continues at coordinate 63,974,885 of NC_081352.1, forward strand.
GAATATGCCTCGCATGTAGAAGAAACCCGAAGGGAGTAGAAGGATCGTTGATCGACTTACATCCAGAAATAATATCATGCCCAGTTATGTGTCACAATGGTAGTGCCATTTCACGAAACTCTAATCTTCAGGGTGCTAGTCAAAGACTTAGCTCACAACAATACTATAAGTGTTTTCAGGAAGTACCTCAAACAGAAATCGAGTATGGGAAGTATAGCTCATAATTGAGGCAAACAAGAGAACTATGGTGAAAGAAGTTCACCACTTAGACAAACTAGGAGTTCGAGTTTTGGACTCCGAAAATGGTAGAGTTATTATCCAAACTAGGGTTTATTCCTCTTTAGTAGCTGAAGTGCAGAAGAGCAGTTTGATGATCCCTACTTGTTGTATCTGAGAGAGGGGATCCACGAGCATAAGACTATGGCTTTTGCACAAGGGGGAGATGATGGTACTTTGAGGTACAAAAGCAAACTTTGTGTTCTATATGTGGATGGACTTAGAGGGGGAGGATTATGTTAAAAGCCATAATTTTAGGTATTTTATCCACCTAGGTTCCACAAAGATGTATCACAATCTTAAGAAGATTAATTGGTGGTACGACAAAAAAAAAAAAAAAAGGGAATGTCCCAGACATTGTGGCCAAGTGTCTGAATTGTCAGGAAGTGAAAGTCGAGCACCAGGGGCCTGGTGGATTGGCTCAGAGCATAGACATTCCTATTTGGAAATGAGGGATGATAAATATAGATTTCATAACAGTAAAAACTACATATTCAACAGAAGATCAAGCCAAGTTATATATCCACAACATTGTCAGATTGCATGGGAATTTGGTGTCCATCATGTCAGGTGATGGTGCTCAGTTCATGGAGAAGTCATGGAAATCCTTTCATAAAGGACTAGGCACAAGGGCAAACCTCAGAACGGTTCTTTATCCATAGATAGATGGTCAGACAGATACGCTATTCAGATCTCATGTTGTATATTCATGTCAGTTCAACACTTATATATTCATGTCATCTTAGTACTCGTATGTCGGCCCGCACTCACTTAATTGTGCCCGTAAAGCATTCGAATAATCCAAAAGATTCACCACCAATATTCGCCACTTAAAGTATTCGCCCGCCCCGAGACATTTAGTTTAGTATCTCAGCAGTTCGATAATCATGTATTCATTCAGTTTAGTAAGCATGTGTTTATGTTATTTCAGTGATCACGTGTCTCAGCTAGTCAGTTTTAGGTATCTAAGTTACAAAGTAAACTCTGTCGAAGTTTCCGTAGAGTCTCCAAATTAGTCGCAATTATAGCCAAGACAATCATTCGAGGAAGAATGATCCCCAGGGGGAGATAATGTTACACCCCGTATCTTACAACAAAGGTTAGACGCGTATCGTTAGAGTTTCAATGGAAATTTGAAGGTTTGAACGTTTTATGAAAGTGGTCGAGGGGCCTATTTCGGGCAACCATAACCCCTTAATTAGTTTAGAATTTTGAAATGGTCCCTCAATAAAAGTTGTAGTACGTAGAAGTACCTTTCCAGGCATATAAGGATCAGGCCAATCGGAGATGGTAGCAACGAGATATGATCATCGCAAGGTGGCTAATAGTAAGCCGCTTAAGATTCGATAGAATCGGCTAAGTTTACGGCAGGTCTATCTTCCAGCCTGATTTCGTTAAAATCCGTTGATAATGGGAGAAAACTTAAAACATGAAAGTTGTAGTACATTGAAACACCTTTCCATCCATATAAGGCCCATGTCAAACGGAGTTCTGTAAAAAAGGTTATGGCTGATTTACTAAGGACGTGTAAAATGGAAATCCCTATTCTTGTAGGATTAGGTTTTAAAGCTCAAGCCTTTATGATAACCTATAAATACAACCCTAAAATGTTTTATGTAAGGATTTTCGACCAGAGCTGCTACCAAACATCTAAGGTGAGTTCTTATTCAAATCCCTATATCAATTATATTAAGTTAAAACTAGATTAATACCAAATAATTATTTGGAATCTATAGATTTTGGAAAAAAATCCATTCAAGGTCGAATTTGGAATGAAGCTTTGGGATTTTTTCAAAAAGTTAAGCCCCGCAATCATTAATGGATTATATGGAGTTATTATTATGTTTTAGAAATTTAATGGTTGGTACATTCATGAAATAGGATTGATTTAGATGCACTCCATCAAACGCAAAACCTTAGTAATTCTGCTGTAGATTTTCCTCCGACCAGCCAGCTTCCTTTGGCATTTTCCGCTAATTTAACCGTTGGATCGAGCTCAAATTTTAACTGAGTAATAAAAACATATAGGTCGCAAATGTGAACGGTGGAGATCGGATTTGGAAGTCCGCAGAAGTGTGATTTGAGCTATGAACAGTAAAGTACGAAAATCGATGAAAACTCTTCGTGGTTTCAAGTTCTAAGCTTTGGATTTCTTCTTCAAAAGTTCAGACCTTTTCTTCAAATTTTAGAGCGTTACAGGTATGTGAGGCTAACTATCTACGTTAGGGAACGTTTAGGAATCTCCCTACGCCTCATTCTACGTGCTTATCAGTAATTTGACTCAGAATACAATTTAGCCCTAGTTTCTTGAATAGTTATAGAACTACTATCTTTTAAGGTTATAGTTTCATAATTTGTTCATGGTGATCATTTTGAATATCATGAACTCAGTACATAATCATTATAGACTTGTGTATTGACATCACATGAGTCTCAAACAAGATATAATCGCTATTTGCTTAAGTTCCACAATCGAAACAAGCATATCATGCTATCAAATGATAGCGTCACTTTGTAATTGTTTAATGTTGAACACCTGTATCTGTATTTTTGGGCCCTAGGCCACAGTTTATGCATACGTATTTCTTGGACCTGAGGCCACAATTTTGTGAACATTTATTTGGGTCCTAAGCCACAATTTATATTTACGAGTACAGTGTGATTCTTTATTCCGTAATTGTGAGCATTTCGCATCCTTGCCTTCCCCCGTTTAGTTCGCTCGCCCGCCGCTCGTACTTATATTTCATCTTTCGCCTTTACATACCCGTACAATTCAAATGTGTCGATGTCCCTTTATTACTTAGGGCTCGCATCTCGCGACGGCAGTAACGACTTGCAAAGCCGACGATCCAATGACAGCAGACCGCTCGTATCACCGTTTGGTGAGCCCTAATTCCTCCGGGGCGTTATCCTGCTTTCAGTCTTTCCAGTTTTAGACAGTTATCTTTTCAGTATTCATAAAGGCTTCATAGACATTGTAGTTAGTCATTATTAGCAGACTTTGATGTGTTAGCCTTGTTGGCATTGATTTCAGATGTTTTAGACTTAAACAGTATTTTCGCATTTTATATATTTCATCCCGTACTTTTTAGTAGATCAAATGTTAGTCTTATTTCTTTATTTTAGCATGTTTTGATATCACATGTTGATTCACTGCACTTACGGGTTTGCTCGGTCACATGCAGTTAGGCACCGAGTGCATTACGCCTAGGCCATGGTTCGGGGCGTGACACCCAACCTTCAACATTATGTGTTACCCCTCTCAACCATCCTTGCATGCTTCTTTCTTCATACCTACTGACTTTAGTTGGAGTCAGCCTTGCTTCAACATAATCTTGATTGAGAAATTCTCTCTTGTCAATCCTTTTAGTCATCATCAACTAAGCAAACAATTTCCTTAACCAGATCAAATCCCCTTGCCACTCACTCCTCTATGTTCTGCATCTTCCTCTTATTTTTATTCAAAATTTGAATGTATCATTCCCTCTGAGTCACTGCTTGTGTTCTCTAATAACAGATTTTTTAATTTCTTAGCATGTGTTATGTTGGGGGTCTTCTATCGATAATCTTCTGAGGTCGGTTGAGGTGTCCGCTGACCAATATGCATGGACTTGCAAAAAAGAGATGGGATTTGTAAGGTTGGGTTATTGTTGCAGGGCCAATGATGTATATGGGTTGACTTGAGTTGGTTTCTTTATGGAAAGATATTATTGGATTGACTTGGGTGGATTGGCAATCTACACATATTTATGCAACTTTCTATTGGAAGGCAGTGCATACCTGATCATAGTCATAAGAATTAGGTTCTTTCACTAGTTTCCTTGCTATATGTGTCGTCTGAGCTCAATTGATCATGCTATGAGTGCATATAAGTTAAGGTATAAGACTAAGTAAGACACTTTGTTTCACCTAGATCTGCCTCAAACACTCCCCTTTCATATCCAAATTTGAGGAGAAGTCTGTTCCGGTTAGTTTATCTTCCAGTTTTGCTCCTTCAAGCTGCATCTTTGAAAATGTGCATGTCTGTTCTTCTCCTTCTTCTCAAACACCGTTTTTCTTCTGTATTGAACTATACCCAAATGATTCTGTCATTAGCCGAGGTAACAGTTTCTCTATTGGTGCTTTTCTTGATATGTTGTCATGTCTCCTACACTTCTTCATTTTCTTTTAGAGAACTAGTTCGTTCATTTGGTTTCTCTTGGCTGTTCTTGATTATCATAAGTTTGTGGGTCTGTTTCTTTTCTATTCTGCTGCAGATCCTTCCTCCTTTCAACGCATTATAATGACTATATGGTTGTTTCTGCTTAGCTCATTCCTCTATTCTTTAAGCTAATCTGATTCCTTATTGAATCAAGGATCAGATGTCTGTTGTCTCCTTCTTCAGTCTTCTATGCCCTGACTTTGAATGTTCATAGGGCTTCTTCTAACAATTCAATAGTCGAAGTCTTTGAGATCAGCTTCAAGAATATTATGTGGCTCTTTTATAAGGACCGGGTTCTAGCAATGATACCTGTGACTGGAGATCCTAGTTACTTCTCTTTTTTCATGTGATTTGTTGTAGCTTCATCTTCTCTGAACCTATAAAACCAGGCCATTAGTTTTTTTTGTGGGAACCCATACATCCTTGGGTTTCCTATCCTTTGTATATTTTTTGTGCATTGTTTCATTTTTTTGTGGGAACACATACAACCAAGAATGCCAATGTAGTTTCATCATATTTTACCAAGACAATGCATACACAGCGAACCCAAGTAGACAGGACCCATTATACCTCAATAAACAATAAGTAGACTCAAAACTACAAAACTGCATGTGGGTTAAAGGAGCAAAGAGACTTGTCATTCACAATAGAAGTATATTTAAACTAATATCAAATAGAGTTTGACCGAATTCAAAACCAAAGAAAAGACCTTCCTCTTATTAACATATTCAAAGGTCCCTATCTCAAGCAATATTATACTTCCCCAAATTCAGAGAATGACAAACATAAGTGTAGGCAATATATAAACAAGCATAGCAAGATGGACACCACACTTGGACGCATCAAAGAAAAAAACACTTATGCTATTTTATAAAAAGTTGCACAGAACAAAGAGGTGTTTCAATGACATAAACAACCTAAATTGGTTAATATAACTGTAAGTTCACCCTTCACTCGTCATTAGACAACCACAACAAAGCATTTAATCCAAACAAAGCCCAACTATAGCTGTCTAACTTATCATCACACTATCTCACACATGTAGGCATGCCAACATCCAGCTTATTGTATTTACTTGATTAAGCAACGGTATTCTTAAATTTAAGTTAATCAGATCCTTTTAGTTAGTTTAAGAGTCAAAATGCCAAGTAAAACTTAGTTTTTAACACAAGAGTAAGATTAGAACCTTCTCATATCCAACCAAATCAAACCAGATCAAGATTTCACATAGTCCAAAATCAAGCAGTCCATTATCCATACACAAACAGGGACAAGAGGTGATTTAATAAAGTTGACATGCTTTTACATTTTTTAATACATAGCACACAGTCATAGTAAACATGTAGAAACTCTTATGACCAATTAATCAATGATCACACCTTAACACAAAAAATGAGGGGTTTAAGTTTAGCATACACTTAACAACAACAATGTTCATGGCTTTAATCTTTACTTCACAATGCAGTACCTATTAACACTAAATGCATTAGATTATTCCTATCCCATACAGTAACTAGCATCAGATAGACACAGAACATGTTACACAGATCTACTTCATAATCAGCTACAGGTCAAATCCATGGGCATTCACATTTGGAATCGGGGCTAACAGCATGTTCCAATTGATTAAGCAGTGATTAAAATTTAAAGGAACTCATTGGGACATACTATTTCTGCTAAAACACTCAAAGCCAAACATAGAGCCATCTCAGAACCAAAGGCAAGATTTGACAACTAACTTAGGCAAATAATCATGTTGACATTTCATTTAATCACATTGTGAAACAGATAAGCCAAGATCCGCTTAACAAATCGAGAAAAACTAGCTTAAGCAGTTAACACTTGTCATTTTGATCCTCAAACAAGCTATATAAACATAAGCAGTTAGTCAATAATCAAGTTATCTAGGCATAGGTTAATATTCTTCATTTCAGGAAGAACTATGAAGTTAAGTACATATTAACACTACTAATCCAAGCTAATACTGAACTTAAGCCATAACAAAGATACAGGATTAACACATAAATAGAGCTAACACCATACTAGCACTCAAACCAAGTATCATTGAATTAAACTCAAGGCATATATCAAGATTGTAGAATGATAATTAGGCATGCTACGCAAATAATATATTAATACTTCAAGTTGCTCTAAACTATATTACTATATTTGAATCATAGACACAATGGGATAAAGAATAGCACCTAAACATACATGAAACTAACACTTCAAACTACGTTAAACATTGAACCAAACATAGAGGCAAACCACTAAGCAGCTAACATAAGATCATACTACTAAATACTAACCACTATACTAAACAAGAAACCAAAACAAACGAACAGGAATTGAAACATACATAAGGAAACAATAAAACAAGAAAAATTAAAAAGGAGATGAAGATTACCTTTTTGTCGAGCAACGAACGGGGGCGACTAGAGTTGACGACGACTTACCTTTCACCTTAATTGAATCCGATGAAAGGAAGCTATTTCCAAAAATTATACTTGAGTGAGAACGTCCTCAAAATTGAGTGTTCTCACTCTTAGGGTTATAAAAACCCATTTAATGGTATGAGAATTAGGATTTTTGTTCCCAAAGCCATTGGTGCTTTTTTTTAAAATGGAAGGGATATGGTTTCTTTTTATAGAACCAAATGAATGACTCAAATCTTCCCCCAACGAGGTGGGGCTTTTCGTTTTTCCCCCCCCCCCCCCCCCCGCCCCCCCAAATTCCCCACCTTATCCAAATTTCGAATTCAAAATGAATAAAAACAAAAGATTCCAACAAAACGTACCGAATCCTACCCATTGTAACCATAATTCCCTGCAAAAATAGTACACAATGACAGTAAGAAATTTCCAGCTGGAGTATATGTTGGGGGAATTCGTACGTTTGAAAATGGAATCAAATCGATTGTTCCTCGTCAGTACTTCTTTTTCTTCAATTCAAGGTCGTTGGTGTTTTTGTTGTAGAAGATGAAGGTCGTTTGTGGGTAAGTGTTAAGGGCCTATTTGGCTATGCTTTTGTTTGTGATGAGAAAGGGTTTGAGGGTTTAAGTAAGATATTAAAACTTAAACTCCCTTCTTAAAATGTAGTATACTTTTTTTAAAATAATTCATAGTTTCAAACCGTCGTATTAACTTAAGACACCCTCGTGAAATGCTATTTGTATGAAATAAAATTCGTAATATGCAGTTTAAAGATACGAGCTTAAAACGAGCCCATTATTGACATAGTTCCGAGCAATATTTAAAAAATGTGAAAATTGCGATCAAAATGAGCCGTAATTCATACATTGTTTTATTTAACAATTTTTTGCTAATTAGACGAAGCGGGATACGCATCTTATCTTCAAATTAAAGTAAATAACTCGTCACTTTCTCATAAATGTCAATTTCATAACTTAAACAATTAAACGTCACTTTTTTGCAAATTTTCTCGGGACCTTAAAGTTTTAACATTTTGAAGGCGTATGCTTATTCCTTCTTGGCTCGGGAATTTTGAGAATTAAAATACGTGTATTATGAGGTGAAAAATAGGTGTCAACAGGTTTTACTTTGGAAATTCTGATATTCAATTATTTGGATAAACTATTTCTTTTGGGAAACCATGCTCTGATTGGCGATCTGAAGATTCCGTTAGGTTTGAAATATTATTTATGACCTGTAAAAATTGACGGAGCTAATTTTAGAGTTCGTTTGGTTGGTTTTTGACAATTAAGTCAGTTTTAGTATTTAATATGCCTATTGTTGACACCTAATGTTCACCGCATAAGATGCGTGTTTTAATTCTCAAAATTCCCGAGTCAAAGACAGAGCAAGGATGCACCTTCAAAATTAAAAATTTAAAAATCCCAAGAAAATTGCAAAATTGATGTTTAATTATTATTTTTCATAAAAATTAACAATTACAAGAAATTATGAGTTATTTACTGTCCCAAACGTGATTTGAAAAGAAGATACATATCCCGCTCCATCCGACTAGGGAAAATTGTTAGTTAAAGACGACGTATGAATTACGGCTCATTTTGATCGTATTTTTCGCATTTTTAAATATTACTCGGAAGTATATCAATATTGGACTCGTTTCGAAGCGCGTATTTTAAAATGATGTATTACGACTTTTATCCTATCAAAATATTATTTTTACGAGGGCCTTTTGTGTTAAATAATTTTTAAACTATATGTGTTTCTAAAAATGTGTATTACATTTTAAAGGGGGAAGTAAATAATATACTTACACCCCCCCCCCCCCCCCCCCCCCCCCCCCCCCCCATTATTTTCTCGTGAACCATCACTTTATTCTTTTACCCTAAATATTTCATCTCTCTCTTGAGAGAGTTCAGTGGCAGCGCTAGGGTTACACCGCTAGCCACCGCCCCTCCACCGTGTCTCTACCCCTTTTCTGCCTACCACGGGTATTTCCCCACCCCCTTTGTGGTGTGGGATGCCATGGGTGAGCCTTAAAGGATTTAGCCAACTTGCGCTACCACACCGCCCCAAGAAAGGGGGGGGGGGGTGTGTGGTGATTTGCTCGACGGTGGAGATGAATAGTTGGCTACGTGTATGCCTGGATAAGGTTTTAACGGTCCTATTTTGTTTGTTGTTAGTCTGATTTTGTTGTTTTGTGTGTGCTGGCGTACTATTTGCCATCTGGTTGTACAATCTTATCTTATTTTTTGTTATTCCTCGTACAATATGCGAAAAAATTAGATTTAACGTTTTAGTACAATGTGTCAGATTATTTTTTGTCATTATTCATTTTTTAAAATTGGAGTCGGTGGAGGATTTGGTGATTTAGGAGGGAAATCTGGTGGAAAAACCTAGAATCTTCCATATTCTTACCCTAAGATGATTTGCATGCTATAAATAGAAAGGAGGAGTAGAGGAAAAAGGGACTTTTCTTTTTTTGAAAAATTGTTAAGGCTCGACTGCTAGGGTTTGAGTATCTTGATAATTTATCCCAAAAAAACACTATATATATACCTACATTACCAAAATATATAGAGATATTGCCATATATTGCCATAATACATAAGATATTTACTCAAAAGTAGTATATTATACCTTATACATTGAAAATCAAAAAGAAAAGGCTGGAAAAGGGTTTTCTGGGTGTTTTTTTGTTGAAGGCTTGATTCAATCTCCCCATTTGATCTTTAGGTTGCCTTTGTAAGAGGTAATATCCTGTACTACTATTTATTTCAATTCCAGTCTTTATATGAATTTAAATGATCACATTGTTGTTTAAATATGAGTTTTGAGATTTATTTTACTGATTCAAATGTATTACTGCCCTAGTTTGGTTGATAGTAAGTTGTTGATGTTGTTTAAATTGATATAATGTGATTGAGTGTGCCTTTGAATCATGTTGAGGGTTTGTTATGTTGTTTTTCTTTCTGGAATTTATAAGCTAAATGTGATATAAAGAATGGTGTTTTGAGGTTTAGTTTTATGGTGCTAGGTTGTTTAAGGCTTTAGCTTTGTTATATGGTACTGTTTTATTAGAAGTTTAAGTGTTTAGTCTTGTTCTTGTGATTTCTGTTCATAATGTTGTAAGGATGGTCTTGTTTGATAATAATGGAACAATTTAGTTCACTAGCTTACTTTTATGATATGGTTTTGGTTCTAGACATAGCTTCAGATTGACCTTGCTATAAAAAGCTAAATCTTTTCTCTAGAAATCTGTTAAGTTTTTGAGTTTTAAAAGGTAAGATTTGATCTTGTTTCATCATTTGGTGGTTTTGAATTACCTTTAATAGTTTAACATCTTTAAAAAAAAAAAAAAAGAGAAAAAAAAAGGGTAACTTAAGGTTTTGAATCTTAAAACTCACCTCTGAACCTGTGTGTATTGCTAGTGTTTACCTAGAATCTGCTATAAAAGGAACGAAGGAGGTTGTTTTGCTTAACTATTGTGTATGGATCTCTTTTTTGTGATTATAAGTTTCCTTTTCTCTTGCTAGCTATTTATCTAGACTATCATGGAATGCTGTTATGTTTTAATTTGGACTTTAAAATGCTAAATAGACAGACCTTATACATCTTTGTTGTTTGAATAAGTAGGAGTATAAAAAAGAGTTAAACTAAACTTAAGAAGCAAGAGTAAAACTTAGCATTAGTTCAGCCTTTTGTTCTTTTCCTCCTATGTGCCTAATTTTTTGGAGGCTTGGTCTGTGATGGAAATTTCTCTTCTAAAATACTATCATGAGTTGACTAAAAGATTAAACTTTGTTGAATTTACTGTCATGCTAAAATAGAGGACAAAATTTGCTTTTGAAAGATAAACATGGTGTTTGCTAGTTGTTTGTAATCTTAGACCTGTATGTTTACATGTTCCTCCATTCTCCCTTGTACTATTCAGTCTAAATATGGTGTTGGTGACCTAAGAATAGAATCTTGATCCCTTATGCCCAGGGTCTAGTTGTTTGTGAGTGTTTCTATGTGAATTCTCCTCTGTCTGTGATTACTATGACCTTTACTCACACTTAGGGTAGATTCATGCTCCCATGACTCTTGTGAACTTGTTTAATCTTGTTCTAATCACCCTCTATAACTAAGTAAGACCTTTGTTGTCTTCTTGACTTTGTTTTGGACTTTTGTATGTAACCTTTAAATAAAATCAAATGTAGAATTCTGTTGATGTTTCATGAAGTTGACTTGGATCTA
>NC_081352.1:63986129-64006573 GCF_029784015.1 Lycium ferocissimum
TAATCCACTACTCTTAGAACAACACACACATGCACGGCTATACCCCGTATGCACATTGACACTTAAGCTCAACCTATCATGAATTTCTTCCTTTTTGTCATACTACAACACATATAAACCATTCACCAACACTTAAAACAAGACTAGAACTCACCTTTCTTCTTCAACTTCTCAACTCGCCTAAAGTGGTGGATGAAGAAAACGAGTAAGCTATTGCCGAAACAACGACTCCACGTTATTAAGCACCGCCCGGTAGCAAGTTTGCTTGAAGAAATAATTTTTTTGATGGCAAATCTTGGTCTTGATTTTCTTGTCTTGGCCGAATTTCTCCCTCTTGTTTCTCTCTTCTTTTGTTTTTCTCCAAGCTTCTTGAAAATTCTATATGATGAAGATGATGAAAATGATCCCTTAAGTCATCTTTTATTTGCAAATACTAGCCAACCATGTGGCCATGTTGCCCCAAGGTGACGGCCATATTTTATTTTTCCTTTTCTTTTTTTTTTTTGTTGAATTTTCAACTTTCCAAAAATAGAATACTTTCAAAAAAATGGAACTTAACCCCAAATATTTCTTAACATTTCCGTGCCAATAAAACCATACACAACTTAAGCCTTTACAATATACAAAGTCTCTTACTTCATACCTCGGGATAGTCTTGTCCCCAACTTATCATAGTTAACCCGTATTATCCCGACGTACAAAATACGGGATATAACAGGTTCATACTACTGTCTTAGGTCACAAGGTGGTGTGTTCAAGAGCATCACAGACAAACAGTGTTCAAGGAGTAGCATATGCAAGTTATAGGGTCTATCATAAGAATATAAAGAAGGAAAATCATTCATTTATCACCATAATTAGTTTCAGGGTCCTATTTTAAGGTTAAACTTAGTCTTCATTAGCTTCTACATGGTTTGGCAAACAAAAAAAAAAGGTGTTTAGGAGTTATCTAATCAAAACAGGCTTACTAAGTATATCAACAGTAACACACAAGACCAAATAAGGCTTAAGTTATACTGATGAATGAACTAGACATGTTACAGACTCATCAAATTCCCATTTTTTAACAAATACTCCAATTTTGGGAAACTTAATCCACATTTAACCATTTCAAGATTCACAAAGCAAGTAGACGGGATCATTTTCACTTTTTCCAAATACTTAGTAGTCTGAGAATGGCAAAATGTATGCACATAAAGGCAAAGCAATCAACTAGGCATATAGAATCCTTGTTATAGTTTTTAACATGTCACTTAATTTAAAAATAGGAGGATTAGAGGGATTTGGAAGCTGTTTTTGCAAACATATTGAAAGAATCAGCCTTTAAAGGGGAAGGACTAGTTCAAATACAAATACAACAAGCAATCAGAGATTTAAACTCCTTCTAGTTCAAATATATGTAAACAACATAACAGAAGCACTACATTTCAGGATTTCAAGGTCATTTAAAGTCTAAATTGATCCTAGAAGACCATATAAATCTAAAACAGGTGACAGATCTCAAAGTCTTCAGAAATATACTCAAAACAGACCACTTCAGAGGGAGGATAAAAACTTAAATTCATTTTTCAGGACTAGCCCTTATTTTAATATTATTTAGCCACTCTTAGGATCATTTCAGGACATCATGTAGACTAGGTTTCAATTATGAACATAAGAACATAAGCTTATTTTTAAAGATTCTACACGACTTTAGACGGTAAACATTAACATTTAACGTAAATCGGATCACATAGTCCATAACTTTGCTTAAAACCATTTAACAAACTAAAAAATGAACCAAAAGTTGTCACGATGTAGGACTAGAGGTGCTCAAAAAACCACGAAACATAACTAAATAATCACAAAATGGAAGAAGGAAGCTCTAGCATCTTAAACTCAGTAACGGGGAACCAAAAGTCAAACACCTACTTCATTTTTAACTTGTTTTAACCTTAATACCTAACAACTAACACTTAGAATCCTCTTAAACTTCATTATCTTGTTATTACAACATGGCGACCTTTAAAACTCCAATAAAAACGATAAACAAAAAAAAAAAAAACATCTACTTCTTTTGATTTTTATTTTTAGTTTAATACATAGTAACTAATGATTAAAATCTTTTAAGTTTCATTATGCTAGTATTATAACACAATAAAATGATAAGCTCAATGAAACAACAAACCAGCAGCCTTTATACCAATATAAACAACATCAACATATATATAGATATACCAACTAGACTCATAAGACAGTGACTTTAAAGCAACTTTTAAACAACCATACACGAGTTAATACATAGGATAAGCTAGAGATAAGAATAAAATGAACTAAAATTGAGTATTACCTTTTTGTAGGGCAACCTAAGGATCAAAGAAGAGGGGTTGAATTAACACTTCAAACACCAACACTCAAATCCTCAAAACAGCCTCTTGTTCTTGATTTTGTAGTATAGTATTATATTTTTGAAGTAATAATAATAGTATATTAATGATAGTATTGTATATTATATAGTATATAATAGCAGAATTTGGAAAAATCAGTGTAATTATCCAAACCCTTCTATTTTTTTAGAAAAATTTCAGACCCCAAAAAATGTGACAAACCTTTTTAATTTATAGAGTTGAAGTTTCAACCCTAGGACAAAACTAACCCCAGAATCGAATTTTTCCCCCCCAATGTCAACAAACCTCATCCAATTAATTCAAATAAATCAAGTAAAGACAATAGAAATCCCTAATTTGTACTCATACAACACTAAAATCCCCTTAATTCGCGTAAAATAGTACAAAAGGACAGTAGCATGAATCACAAATAGTACAAACATCGAAAAAACCAGAAATCGTACCAAACCAATGAAACAATTGGAACGTTGGTCACAAAGGATAATACATGTCCTCGAAACCAGTACAAAGGATGAATTTCACAGCCATGCATCGGGCAAATCGCCACAACACCACCTCTCACGTGTGGTGTGGTGGCACCAGGTGGCTAAGAGCTCTAGGCTCCGCCCAGGGCATCCCACACCACGAGAAATGGTGGGCAAATACCCAACCAAAGCTAAAAAATGGTGAAGGAATGGTGGTAGAACAGTGGTGCACAGTGGAACCCTAGCGCCGCCGCTGCATTCTCTCAATGGGAGAGAAAGAACAATATTTAGGGCAAGGTAAAAAATGATGCGCAAAAATAAATTGGGGTGGGGGGGGGGATATTAACCACACACACCCCCCCCTCCTTCTTCTTTTTATAAAACATACAGTTTTTAAAAAAATATTATACCCATTTCAACAAAAAATAAAATTATATACTCTTTTTAAAAATAAAAAAAAAAAGATTACGTTTGGTTTAAAATTCCTCGTGAAATAACTTTTGACAAGAATAAGATTTATAATACGCAGTTTTAACTTTAAAACGAGCCCAATATTGACATGGTTTAGACTAATGTTTCAAATATGTAAATAATTTTCTTAAATGAGACGTAATTCGCACGTCGCCTTTTAATTAACAATTTTCCCAATTAGACCGAGCGGGATACATATCTTCTTTTCAAATCATATTTATAAAAGTAAATAACTCGTAACTTTCTTGTAATTGTCAATTCTTATGAAATAATAATGAAAATATCAATTTTTGCAATTTTCTCAGGATTTTTGAAATTTTAAAATTGAAAGGAAGTATCCTTACTCCGTCTTTGACTTGAGAAATTTGAAACCTAAAATATGCAGCTTATGTGGTGAAAATTAGGTGTCAACAACTGCTTCTTCAAAGTTCGGCAAGGCCATCCTTGAGCTATGAATTTTGAAAAACCTAATTTTGCCAAATAAATAGAAAATTACAACTCTCTTTGCGCAAAATTTTGAAAGTATGGCCGGACCCCGATTTCTGGGCTTCCTACATATCTCAGGTTACATGAGAATTTAGGCCGTTTGTAGTTCTGACTCCATGAGGACTATAAAGTAAAGGATCTTCGTTAAACTATCTCGGGATGCCCCGGAATAATTGTAGGAATATGGCCGATCCTCGAAACTTGAGTAGCCTACATATCCCTAGCTTTGAAAAACAGGCCAATTGTAGTTCGACTCGATAGCCCGAAAAGGAATATCCCTTTATATGGGAATCCCTTCGACTATTTTCAGTTGAAAATTCGAACCGGAGGCGGTTTTTGAAAAGGATTATTGGTGTTGATGTTTGAAGTGATTTTTCCAATCCCTGGTGTAGAAAGTTTGATTCTAGTACATGGTTTCCGACCGATTGCCCAAGAAAAAGTTTCACGTATGCTCCACATGTTTTGAATCTGACTTTTGCTTCCATCTTCGGTAGCTTCTAGCTCGTCTCCAAATGTTGAGTCCTGCGTGTTAGTTTTTGAAAATTTTGATTTTAACGTAGTCATACTTGAGTGGGATTTTGCCATTTTGTTGACATTGACTTGTCATCCTCCGATATTATGTCCGTCTTTTCGCAAATGCTTGTCCGTTTTTCTTTCTTCTTCTCCTGTAAGTGTGTGCTTTCGTGTGTTTTTTGAAAAATAAATTTTTGACTAATTCGGATAATGATCACGACACTTTTATCGGCTCTTTTCTCGTCATTTTTAGATGTTTTCATTGTTCAATGATAACTTCTGTTTGGATCTGGGTCGGGCTATATCGCATTTTTTGCGAAACCTTCACACCCAGTCCGGTTGTCATTTTCGTAAGCAGGATGCTACTAATGAAAACCATGTCTTCAAGTGCGGGGTCATTTTGTTTCTTATGACGTCCGCCACCCCTGAAAATTTGGACTCACATCATTTTCATATACAACGGTGACTGTCGCAAATCTGGTGTCGACTGCATCGTTATCCTCATACAAAGTTTGCGGTATACTAGTTTGAGACTACATCACTTATAGTCAAAAATAAATACACATCGAGTGCGGTATCATATTTCTTTCATGATGACTACTAACCTCGTGTCCGGAGTCAACATTTAGTCGGAATATTCAAGTTAACTCTTTTGCATACTCAAGTGCGGAGCCTTTTCTCATGACTACCACTATCCACGAACTAGAATTACGTTAACTTGAAATAAACTGCAGTAGCGACCGCAAATCTTGATGTAGGAATCACATTCATATTTTAACGATTGTGGACATCAACCTCGGAATTATGCTACCTATTTTTGGCTATATATATGGATGACGACTCAGCTCCTTTGGCATGTAATCATTTAATCCATATCGTCATCTTGAGGAATGAAGCTTACCTCGGTGGCAAGACTGGCATATTCCTTTTTTGACTCCGGGGAAGAATACCCGCCCGTCGATGGGGTTCACATCTTCAGAAAGGACTAGACTCTATTATGAATACGGCATTTCATTGCCGATATCAACGCGTCGTCTTCAAATCACAGAATGTCAGGATAAATATTGTGACCATCCTTCGGGTAAAAAATTAATCCATATTCGCTGACATCCTATGTCGACGATCTTAAATTTGATGTCAAAATTACGTCACCTGATCCCGGTGAGGACTGTGCTTACCAAATTTAAGACGTCTAATCAGTCATTGTATCAAGGCAAGCCATACGATGTCTAGGCTAGGGTCTCAGTACTTTGATACAATATTGTTTAGTGGAGACCAGACTTCGGTAAACCGTGATTATATCTTTCCGTAGTCTTAAAATTTTCTTTTGTAAAAATCTTTGTGCTCTGCAAAACGAACAAACTTGTCAGCATAAGACAACTTTGCTTAAGGAGGATTTCGTTACCCTTTCGTATACTCTTCTCTGCCGCTACTCTTTGAAATTTCTTCTTGATTGTGCTCGATGTCGCTATCCTATTTAAAACATCTTAGCAAACAAGTTAGTGTAAAACGTCCATGCTTGTTTGTTCTTGCATCCACAAAAAAATTCGTCAGTTTCCTATATGGTCAACCGCTCTCCCTGCATGTGGACTTCTTTTGTTCAAACTTTGACAGGAAAGAATGCTCATCTTCCTTAAAAATCCTTTCATTTTTTAGCAAAGCTGAAAATTTTTGGCGATGATTTTTTGAAAAAACATATATATTTGTAGTAATAAATCTATAGTAGTGGTTTTATATATATATATATATATATATATATATATATATATATATATATATATATATATTGAAAGTGATATTTTATACGTAGCCTTTTTTAATGTCATGACATTGGTTACTCGAACAAAGTCCTCTATCACTTTTCTTCGTCTTGGTCTTGTCTTGCACTAAAATTTTCGTATCCCTTTCGAAAATTTTGCCCCAGTTTGTATACATCTTTGTACCAACTTGAATTTCGCTATGTCAAAGGAATTTTTGAGACCCTCTCAAAACTTCTGCCCCAGTGTAAGTGTGTATTTGTCGATTATGAATTTTACTGTGCCTGAGGAATTTTTTGAGATTCTTCTAAAAAATTCTGCCCTAGTGTAGAAGTTTTAATTAGTTCGTTCCTTTGAACATCAATATTTAACGAATTTTTGAGGTCCTCTAAAAAATTCTGCCCCAGTTTCCTCGTGGGGTTACCTTTATCTCTCTCTTGCTAGATCGATTCTGAGGTTTCCTAAGGTTTATTGGGAATTTTTGTTTGGAATGACCGAGCTTAGGAGAGCGCCTACGTATCCCGTTTTGGGAATCAGGTCTAAACATAGTTCGGGGTAAAATATATTGGAATTTTTCTGGTGAGACCGAACTCAAAAGAGCGCCTACGTATCCCAAATGGGAATCAAGTCATAACATAGTTCAAAATACATAATTTTTGGATTTTTGGTTTAAAGCGACAGAGCTTGGAAAAGCGTCTAAGTATTCCCTTATAAGTATAAGGAATCAGGTCCTCGCGTAGTTTGTACATAATTTTGAATTTGGTTTTTTCTAAGAAAAATGCAAAATTACAAGCAAAGGAAATGCAATTAAAGCAACATAAACTATAAAAACTCTAGATCTTCGTAGTCGTCTTCTTCTTCACACGTAGTATCTCTTGATGGCATCTCAATTTATTGCTCACTCCGAACTATCCATTTCAGCAAGTACCACTGCTCCTCTTGATAGTTCTTTTCGCACCATATAGGGCCCTTACCAGTTTGCTGCAAACTTTCCTTTGTATTCTTCTTGATTTGGGAATATTCGTTTGAGCACCAATTGCCCAATCTGAAAAACCCTGGTCCTCACATGCTTGTTGAAAGCTCGTGCCATTTTTTGTTGGTATAATTGACCATGGCAAACAACAATTATTCACTTTTCATCTATCAAAGCTAGTTGTTCATACCTCTTGCGGATCCATTCCGCATCGTCCAACTCAGTTTCTTGTATGATTCGAAGTGAAGAGATTTCTACTTCGGCTGGTATTACTACTTCAGTGCCGTACACCAATAGGTACGGAGTGGCCGCAGTTGTCACGATCCGATTAGGGGGCCATCACGGGTACCCGGAGCTGACTACCGAGCACCACTCATCCTGCTAATCATCATACCCAACCTTAACATACATGATCTCAAGGGCAACATATGCCTATATATATATATATATATATATATATATATAGATGGGCTCTCATGGCCACAAAATGATTTACATAATATACACTGATATATATATATATATATATATATAGCATCCACTACCCACATATCCGCATCTACGAGCCTTTACCAGAGTACTAGACATAAGGACGAGATAGGACCCCGTCATGCCCAAATATGTACACAAAAATAATATCTCAAAATAGCACCTCCGGAATAATGGAGTGCTCACGTAAATCGCCGATAGCTCCTATGAACTGGCCGCCTCCCGTCTACCGGTGGGCATGAACACGGCGTCAAAAGAAAGGACGTCGTACGAACATTGTCGAGTATGTAAGGTATAAACGATAATAACATATCAATGAAATAGGGAGACATCAAGTAAGGAACAACCTGTAACTAAATGGCACTTAAGATTGAATAGAGCATGCTAACTTACGTCATAAACACCATCATATCAAGTATATATATATATATATATAAGCTGCCGGACCATATAGGTACGGTGTGATCATCATTAGCCCGCGTCCAGGCCTCCCATGTTTGGGGTAACCATCTCATGCCGCCCACTAGTGGTGTTTGCTCATGCCCTCTAGACATGGTGTATATGCCGCCCGCCTTAGCAGTGTCTGCCCGGCCATATAGGCGCGGTGTAATATCATCATCATAAACTTATCATAGAGCATGCATAAGAACTCAAAGACAACTATACTCTATCGGGGTGACGTAAGGTCGTGAACCCCCGATTCCATTATGGAGAAATCATGAGCATCATGCCCCACCTTGAAGGAACTAGCATCATAAGTGAGTGTAACAATAATAAGCCATATCGATTAGGATCATTAGCTTCATAGAAATATCATATCATATACTTTAGAATCTTTAGACTTAGGCTTATCATCATCATTATCATACTCGTAACGTATCTCTTATCTTTATCTCATATGAATCTCTTTATGAACATAGACTCAAAATTTCTGGAATGTAAGAAGGTCATGGAGAATAGGGAAAATCATGTCATAAGAATCATGTCTTAGGAAAGAAGGGACTAGCCTTACATACCTTTCGTTTAGCTACTTTATCCCTTGAACGTTCCCCTCCAATATTCACGTTTCTACCTTCAAGAGAGTTCGTACTAACATTAGATAATTGACATCTTAAGCATCCTTGAACTAAAGCTAGAGAAAAATTGGGCAGCGTCTCCTTTGTTTATACAACTTTCTCCATATCATATACCAACTCCCAAACGTCAATAACAATATCCATAATATCATACTCAATAATCTTCATCAACCATACATTATTCAATTCTCCTACTTCCATTTCAAGGGCATCCATACCATGGTCATAATACTACATTACATTCTTCCCCATATAATGTTTCTCCCATGTCCTTAATATCATTTATAACATAACTATACTCGTAACATACAAAGAATCTTGATTCATATTAGGCTACTACTAAAAAATGTCACTATTCTCATATTTGTAAGCCATTTTCTTTTTCCTTCCATAATCCAAGTCTTTCAACTCCTCAATAATCTAAATAACATGAATTGATCATAAAACTTACCTTTGATAGTGTAGGAATGGTTTTGGATAGCAATACTCCACTTGAAGAAAACCCTAGCTTCAATCCAAGAGATTTCTTGACTTCAAGCAACCCTCAATAGCTTCCTTACACTTGATTTCCTTGGTTTGATGAAGTTGATTCTTCTTTAGTCTTAGATTCTTGTAAAAGAAGTGTGTGGAATAGTCTAGAGCGTTAGAGAGAAGTGAAGAAGAGAGGGAAATGAAAATAATAACATGGGGACTTATATTTATAATTGGAAAATCTGACCCGACGGGAAATTATACGGACACTTATACGGTCCGTATAAGTGACCGTGAAATCGCTCCAAAAACATCTCATTTCTGTAACCATTACACGGCACATTATACGGTCCGTATAATTTTATACGGTCCGTATAAGTGACCGTATAACTCCTCCATCAGCGATGGCACCATAACTCTTCCTCACGGACCATTAAGCGTATAATTACTAAATCATCATCTCCAATAGTTTGATACTTTGAAAACCTTCTTAGCACTTGTTTAAACACAACGTATACTTTGCTAAATCATTTCTTAATGAACTTTCGAAACACAACGTATACTTTGCCTTTCTTAATCTTTCCTCTTCAAACGTCTTTGAAATCTTAATTAGAATCATTAAGTACTACTTCTTACTTATAGAAACATCATATACTTCTCACACTGCGTTAGTCTAGCTACCATATGACGACATGAAATTCTCTGAGGTGTAACATTCTTTCCCATTTTAAAAACATTTGTCCTCGAATGTTAAGTTCCCGGGAATTCTACGAAAATTTCGCCAGAGTTTCCCCTGCAATATAGCACTACCATCCTGTCACAACAGCCCACAATAACAATGCCTCCCAGGGGTACAACCTAATAGCAAGAAATTATGGCCACACACGACCAAAAACATAAAAAGAATCATACATACCTCATAATGTTGATGTCTCATCTTGGATCTCTTCCGGGGGTGGAAACAAGTGTGGGTACTTGGACTTTCATATTTTCTTCTGCTTCCCAAGTCATTTCTTCTCGGTTATTGTTTCGCCACAAGACTTTGACTGAAGCTACTTTCTTGTTTCTAAGTGTCCGTACTTGTCTGTCTATTATAGCAATAGGTACCTCTTCATATGTCAACTTTTCCGTCACTTGAACATCATCTGCCTGCACGATCCTAGTAGGATCTCCGACACATTTACAGAGCATAGATATGTGGAAAATCGAATGGACTGATTCAAGCTCTGGAGGTTAGTCCAGTTCATAAGCTACTTGACCCACCTTACAGACAATCTTATAAGGTCCGATGTATCGAGGACTCAACTTCCCTTTCTTACCAAATCTCATCACGCCCTTCATCGGCGATACTTTTAAGAACACCCAATCATCGACTTGAAATTCTAAGTCTCACCGACGATTATCCGCATAAGATTTCTGGCGATTTTGGGCTGTCTCTAATCGATCTCGGATAACTTTGACCTTTTCCACCGCTTGTTGAATCAATTTTAGACCTATTAATTGTGTCTTCCCAACTTCAAACCATCCAATTAGCGATCTGCACTTTCTTCCATATAGTGCTTCATACGGGGCCATTTGAATGCTGGCATGGTAGTTGTTGTTGTATGCAAACTCAATAAGAGGTAAGTGGTCATCCCAACTACCACCAAAATCTAACACACATACTCGTAACATATCCTCCAAGGTCTGAATAGTGCGTTCGGCTTGCCCATCAGTTTGTGGATGAAATGCTATGCTAAGCCTTACCTGAGTACCCAAACCTTCCCGGAAAGACTTCCAGAATTTAGCTATAAATTGGGCTCCTCAATCTGTGATAATAGATATCGGGACACCATGAAGTCGCACAATCTCTTTGAGATACAACCTTGCATAATCTTCTGCTGAATATGTGGTTCTGACTGGAAGAAAATGAATTGATTTCGTGAGTCTGTCCACGATCACCCATATAGAGTCATACTTGCTTCGGGAATGAGGTAACCCTACAATGAAATCCATGTTGATCACTTCCCATTTCCAGATTGGAATCTCCATTGCTTGCAATAATCCTCCGGCTTTTGATGCTCAATTTTCACTTGTTGGCAATTCAGACATTGAGCCACAAATTCCGCTATGTCCTTCTTCATTCCATCCCACCAATATATCAACTTGAGATCATAGTAAATATTTGTCGCTCCTGGGTGAGTGGAATACCGAGAGAAATGAGCTTCTTCTAGGATCCGACGACGTAATTCAACAACATTCAGAACACATAGCCTGTCTCGGTATCTAAGAACTCCATCTGTAGTAATTTCAAATGGCGACTTCTCTTTCTCATGAAATGTATCTCTATAGTGGCTTAACTGAGGATCTTCATATTGTCGCTCTTTCACCTCCATATCTAAGGATGAAACAGTTGGTTTGTGAATACCAATTCCTGCATTGCCTGAATCAATTAGACGAACTCCGAGGCTGGCTAGCTGGTGCAGCTCACGAATTAATTCTTTCTTCTCCGGAGGGACCTCACATAGACTACCCATTGATTTTCGGCTAAGTGCATCAGCTACTACATTCGCCTTTCCGGGGTGGTATAAAATACTCACATCATAATCTTTCAATAATTTCAACCACCGTCTCTGTCGAAGATTCAACTCCTTCTGTTTAAAAATATACTGGAGACTCTTATGATCTGTATAAATATCAACATGTACACCATACAAGTAGTGCCTCCACATCTTTAGTGCATGGATAACCGTAGCCAACTCAAGGTCATGGGTCGGATAATTCTTCTCATGTTTCCAAGAATCTTGCCTTAAAGCATAGGCGATGACTTTACCTTGCTGCATCAACACACATCCTAACCCAACACCAGAGGCATCACAATATATAACATAACCATCTGGCCATTCCAGGAGTGTCAGGACTGGGGCTGAGGTTAATCTATCCTTTAACTCCTGGAAACTGCGTTCACAAGCATCAGTCCACTGAAATTTTGTTGATTTCTGAGTTAGCTTCGTCAATGATGCTGAAATAGAGGAAAACCCTTCCGTAAATCTTCTATAATAACCTGCCAATCCCAGAAAACTACAAACTTCTGTAGGTGTTGTGGGCCTTAGCCAAGTCTTCACAGCTTCAATTTTCTGAGTATCAACCTGAATGTTGTTAGTTGAAATAATGTGGCCTAGAAAAGTTACAGAATTTAACCAAAACTCACATTTTGAAAATTTGGCATGCAATTCTTGAGTCCAAAGAATTCCAAGGACAATACGCAAATGGTTTGCATGCTCTGATTCTGTCCGAGAGTATACTAGAATATCGTCGATGAACACGATCACGAATAGATCTAAGAGAGGCCTGAATACATTATTCATCAAATTCATAAACACCGCCGGAGCACTAGTCAACCCAAATGACATTACCCGAAATTCATAGCGGCCATATCTCGTTCTGGAAGCTATTTTAGGAATATCTTCTTCTCTCACCCTCACTTGATGATAAACTGACCTCAAATCTATTTTGGAAAATCACTTGGCACCCTGTAATTGATCAACCAAATCATCGATTCTCGGGATAGGATATTTATTCTTTATCATCACCTTGTTCAGCTGCTGATAGTCGATGCACATCCGTAGGGAACCATCTTTCTTTCTCACAAATAGGACAGGTGCTCCCCACGGTGATAAACTGGGCCTAATAAATCCTTTCTCAAGCAAATCTTTCAATTGAGCCTTCAGCTCTTTCAATTCTGCGAGAGCCATTCGGTAAGAAGGAATAGATATAGGCTTGGTGTCCGGCAATACATCAATAGAAAAATCAATCTCTCTTTCCGGAGGAAGACCTGGAAGTTCATCTGGAAATATATTCAAAAATTCATTCACTACCAGGACGGATTGAAAGGTTGGTGGCTTTGCTTCGGTGCCATGAACTCGGACTAGGTGATAAATGTAGCCTTTAGCTATCATCTTCCTCGCCTTAAGGTAGGAAATAAACCTACCTCTGGGAGACGCTGTATTACCTTTCCATTCAAGCACGGGCTCTCCCGTAGAATTGGAATCGAACCACTTTCATTCGGCAATCGACATTGGCATAACATGAGGCCAACCAATCCATCCCCATAATCACATCAAAATCTAACATTTCCAGCTCAACTAAATCAACTTTAGTCTGACGATCACATGCCACTATTACACAACTCTTGTATACTTGTCTAGCTATCACGGGATCACCAACCGGAGTAGATACCTCAAAAGGTTTAATTGGCTCAGGTTTCACCCCAATACGGCCAGCAATATAGGGAGTAATATAAGACAACGTGGAACCCGGATCTATCAATGCATAAACCTCATGAGAGAATATAGATAGTATAATTGTAACCAATATAGATAGTATACCTGTAACCATATTCGGGGAGGACTCAAGATCCTGGCGACCGGCTAGAGCATAAATACGAGGCTGGGTGCCACCTGAATTGGACGCTCCTCCCCTGCCCCTACCGTGACTTCTTTGGAATCGAGGAGTCCGCGTCTAGTCCGGGTGCGGTCAAAGATGACCCGACCGTCGATCCCGTGGTCGAACCCAACTCTCTACCACTTGTCGATGGACGGTCTCGCATCATGTGCCCAACTTGACCACGAACGCAAGCATCTGAACCTCGGTGACACTGTCCGGAATGTAATTTATCGCACTGGCTACATCGCGGTACTGGTGGTTTCTACTGGCTAGGATCACCCCCAAACTGAGAACCTGAGACTCTTGAACTCTGATCCTGTCCTGAATGAACGGGGCGATCAAATCTCCTACCGGCAAACCGAGGTGGTGCACTGGTCGCCGACTGGCTTGAATATCTAGAATATGACTGTCTCTATCCACCTCTATAGTCACTACCGACACCCACAGATCTGGCCCTCTTACTTTGCCCTTTATCAATATCATGCTCACCCCTTTGCGGATGCTGCTGCTCTTCTATGTTCGGGGTATGGGCTTGAATACGGGAAATATCCATCCCCTCTTGCAATGAAGCTGTCAGGCAATCTTTAAACATATGTGATCCTATTTCACTCACAAACCTATGCACTCTATCTCCCATATCGGCTACCATAGCGGGAGCATACCGGGCCAACGAATTAAAGTGAAGGCTATACTCCAGGGCACTCATATTTCCTTGTTTTAATTTCAGGAACCTGTCAGCACGGGCCCTTCGAACCTCGGGTGGCAAATAGTGGCGATTGAAAGTATCTACGAATTCTTGCCAAACTGGGGGAGGTGCATTTTCCTTTCTTAAGGATATCCAATTATTATACCAAAGAATCGCCACATCCCGGAGTCTATAAGATGCCAACTCCATAGATTCAGTATTGGAGGCATGGATAATTTTCAATGTTGTCAACATCTCATCAATATAACCTTGCGGATCTTCATCCGGCTTTGACCCGAAAAACTCTGGAGGGTTTAAACTCATGAAATCCCAGGCTCTAGCACTAGTCGCCCTGTCACTTAGACCCGTACTTTGCCGTTGTGCTTGAGCGGCCACTAACTGTGTCAATAACTGAATAGCTTCAGTCATTTGTTGACCCGAAGCAGCCAGTGGAGGAACTGGAGGCATAGGAGCCGAAACTGAAGCGCCCTCTTGTTCTTCTAGAATGGGCGAAGTGGGAGAGGTGTTGGATGGAGCCTCATTATGAGATTCACCTTCTTCTATATTTGTTGGTGGCTCCCTTTCCATCCACCTTTCTGTCGTAGCCTTGCCTCTTCGTGGCGTTTATAGCTTTTCACGGCGGCATCACCGAAATCATAACGCACAATTAGGGAGGAGAAAATCTTATAACATGCTCTATGGTACGATCTAATAAGGAGAAGAATGGTCATTTTTCCTAAATGTCCCCGAACTTCTTGTTTATAAGTGTGTGCGCTTTCACACCTATAAACGAGCATCCGTCGGACACGGCTCGTGAACACTTCCCCCAAGACCGTTGCTCGATACCATTTTTGTCCCCGACCGGTCTTGGGAGCCATGATGGGTACCGGAGGGCGGCTACACCGAGCACCACTCATCCTGCTAATCATCATACCCAACCTTAACATACATGATCTCAAGGGCAACATATGCCTATATATATATAGAGAGAGAGATGAGCTCTCATGGCCACAAAATGATTTACATAATATACACTGATATATATGTGTATATATATATATACATGAAGCATCTACTACCCACATATCCGCATCTACGAGCCTCTACTAGAGTACTAGACATAAGGATGGGACAGGACCCCGTCATGCCCAAATATGTACAAAAAAAATAATATCTCAAAATAGCACCTCCGGAATAATAGAGTGCTTCTGTAAATTGGCTGATAGCTCCTATGAATCTGGGTCGCCTCCCTGTCTACCTGTGGGCATGAACACAGCATCCAAAAGAAAGGACGTCAGTACGAATATTGTACTGAGTATGTAAGGCATAAACGCTAATGACATATCAATGAAATAGGGAGACATCAACTAAGGAACAACCTGTAACTGAATGGCACTTAAGACTGAATAGAGCATGCTAACTTACGTCATAAACATCATCATATCAAGTGTATATATATATAAGCTGCCCGACCACATAGGTACGGTGTGATCATCATTAGCCCGCGTCCAGGCTTCCCATGTCCAGGGTAACCATCTCATGCCGCCCACTAGTGGTGTCTGCCCATGCCCTCTAGACATGGTGTATATGCCACCCCCCTTAGCGGTGTCTGCCCGGCTATATAGGCGCATTGTAATATCATCATCATAAACTTATCATAGAGAATGCATAAAAACTCAAAGACAACTATACTCTATCGGGGTGACGTAAGGTCGTGAACCCCCGATTCCATTATGGAGTAATCATGAGCATCATGCCCCACCTTGAAGGAACTATCATCATAAGGTGAGTGTAACAATAATAAGCCACATCAGAGGATCATTAGCTTTATAGAAATATCATATCATATACTTTAGAATCTTTAGACTTAGGCTCATCATCATCATTATCATGCTCGTAACATATCTCTTATCTTTATCTCATGTGAATCTCTTTATGAACATAGACTCAAAATTTTCGGAATGTAAAAAGGTCGTGGAGAATAAGGAAAATCATGTCATAAGAATCATGCCTTAGGAAAGAAGGGACTAGCCTTACATACCTTTCATTTAGCTACTTTATCCCTTGAACGTTCCCCTCCAATATTCATGTTTCTACCTTCAAGAGAGTTCGTACTAACATTAGATAATTGACAACTTAAGCATGCTTGAACTAAAGCTAGAGAAAAATTGGGCAGCGTCTCCTTTGTTTATACAACTTTCTCCATATCATATACCAACTCCCAAACGTCAATAACAATATCCGTAATATCATACTCAATAATCTTCATCAACCATACATTATTCAATTCTCCTACTTCCATTTCAAGGGCATCCATACCATGGTCATAATTCTACATTACATTCTTCCCCATATAATGTTTCTCCCATGTCCTTAATATCATTTATAACATAACTATACTCGTAACATCCAAAGAATCATGATTCATACAAAGAATCATGATTCATATTAAGCTACTATTTCCTTCCATAATCCAACTCTTTCAACCCCTCAATGCTCTAAATAACATGAATTGATCATAAAACTTAACTTTGATAGTGTAGGAAATGGGTTTTGGATAGCAATACTCCACTTGAAGAAAAACCCTAGCTTCAATCCAAGAGATTTCTTGACTTCAAGCAACCCTCAATAGCTTCCTTACACTTGATTTCCTTGGTTTGATGAAGTTGATTCTTGTTTAGTCTTAAATTCTTGTAAAAGAAGCGTGTGGAATATTCTAGAGGGTTGGAGAGAAGTGAAGAACTGAGGGAAATGAAAATAATAACATGGGGTCCTATATTTATAATTGGAAAATCTGACCCATCGGGAAATTATACGGACACTTATACGGTCCGTATAAGTGACCATGAAATCGCTCCAAAAACATCTCATTCCTGTAACCATTATACGACACATTATACGGTCCGTATAATTTTATACGGTCCATATAAGTGACCGTATAACTCCATCAGCGATGCACCCTCACTGTAACGGTTATACAGACCATTATACAGACCGTATAAATGGTCGTATACGCCACTTCTTCTCCAATCTTGTTCTCGTCGCTTCATTTGATCTCCAATCCTTATGGAACCATCTTAGCACTTGTTTAACACTTCATTAGCAATCTAAGGGGCATCATAACTCTTCCTCAAAGCGTTACTAAATCATCATTAGTTTGATACTTTGAAAAACTCTTCTGAAACACAACGTATACTTTGCCTTTCTTAATGAACTTTCCTCTCTTGCTTCAAACGTCTTGAAATCTTAATTAGAATCGTTAAGTACTACTTCTTACTTATAGAAACATCATATACTTCTCACACTGCGTTAGTCTAGCTACCATACGACGACACGAAATTCTCTGAGGTGTAACACCAGTTGAAATCCTTGCAGTATTACGATATTCCAGTAATGCATAGGGAAATTGCTCATGCCAGTCTTTGTAGTTATCAATCATTTTTCTGAGGATCTTCTTGTTGTTTTTGTTGGCGGCTTCCATAGCCCCATTCATTTGTGGCTGGTATGCGGTCGAATTTCGATGAGTGATTTGGAACTGTGCACACATTTCTTTCATCAAGTGGCTATTCAAGTTAGACACATTGTGTGTTATGATTGATTCTGGGATGCTAAATTGGCATATGATGTTGTTGCACACAAAATCTGCGACTACTTTCTTTGTGACTAATGCATAAGATGCCGCTTCCACCCACTTGGTGAAGTCGTCTATGGCGACAAAAATGAAATGGTGTTTGTTTGACGCAGCTGGCTCAATTGTTCCTATGACATCCATGCCCCAAGCGGTGAATGGCCAAGGCGACGTTGTAGCATTCAGTTCTATCGGAGAGACCTTTATCAAGTCTCCATAAATTTTACACTTGTGACATTTCTGGATGAATTTGCTGCAATCGTTCTCTATGGTCATCCAGTAATAGCCTGTTCTTATGATTTTCTTTGCTAGTACGAACCCATTAATGTAAGGCCCGTAGGTTCCAGCATGCACTTCTTCAATTAATCGTGTGGCTTCGTTAGAGTCAACACATCTAAGCAATCCCAAATCCAGGGTTCTTTGTACAGAACATTCTTATTGAGAAAGAAACCATTTGCCAACTTCCTGATAGTCTTCTTCTGATTGATGGTGATTCCTTCGGGATATTCTCCTTTCTCTAAGTACATTTTAATGTCAACATACCAAGGTTTTCCATCAGTCTTTGCTTCTATAAAAGCACAGTGAGCTGGTTGATCTCTGATTTCAACTTAGACTGGATCAATGTAACTACTGTCAGGATGCTGAATCATGGATGCTATTGTTGCCAATGTATCAACAAACTCATTTTACGTTCTTGGTATGTGTTTAAACTTGACCTCTTGGAATCGATCTGCCAATCTTTGCACAAGTCCAACGTACGGTATGATATTTTCATTTTTGGTGGCCCATTCCCCTCGAACCTGATGAATTAACAGATCCGAGTCGCCAATTACCTAATCATCTCTCACATCTATGTCGAGGGATAAACGTAGACCCAATATACATTCCTCGTATTCTGCCATGTGGTTGGTACAACTGAAGTTCAACTTGGCGGCCACTGAATAATATTGTCCTGAGTTTGAAACCAAGACGGCCCCGATTCTTGATGCTTTAAAGTTGACCGCTCCATCAAATTATACTTTCCAGCCTAATTCATCTTCATTTTCTTCACCCTCAATTGCCATTATTTCTTTATCCGGGAAGTAAGTCCACAAAGGTACGGGATTGTCATCTACTGGTCTTCCGCCGATAAATCTTCTTTCTTAACACTGCCCCTTTTGTGCGATGTATTGATTGTCGAACTCGCTTAATAGCATTTGCTATTTGGCCAACTTCCCTATCGGCATAGGTTGGCGAAAG
Organism: Lycium ferocissimum; assembly: GCF_029784015.1. Lineage (NCBI taxonomy): Eukaryota > Viridiplantae > Streptophyta > Magnoliopsida > Solanales > Solanaceae > Lycium > Lycium ferocissimum. Next base: position 64,005,194 of record NC_081352.1, read on the forward strand.
ATGTACCTTAGGGGGTCCATATGAGATCAAATGAGTCATATATGCAGCCATATAATGTCTTAATTTCTGAGACACCCAGGTTAGAGCACAACACGTCTTTTCTACCAAGGAATATCTAGATTCACAGGGTATGAACTTCTTGCTGATGTCATAGATGGCTCTCTCTTTCTTGCTTGTTTCGTCATTTTGTGCCAACATGCACCCAAAAGCATTCTCTGCATCGATATACAATAGCAAAGGACTTTTTGGTCTTGGCGGGACCAAAACGGGTGGACTTAACAGGTATCTTTTGATTGTGTCAAAGGCTTTCTAACAGTCCTCCATCCATTTAGTTAGAGCATCTTTCTTGAGGAGTTTGAGAATTGGTTCTATAATTACTGTGGACTGAGCGATGAATCGTCCAATGTAATTTAACCTTCCTAAGAAACTGTCACGACCCAACCCCATAGGTCGTGACTAGTGCCCGAGCTGGGCACTCGTACCCTCTTCTAATCATAACCCGCTCATAGTAACTTGTTAGGAGCTTATATATAAAACATACACGGTGGCGCATATACATACCTATATATATATATATACATATCATACATATAATCTGGGAATGTACGAACACAGCATAAGCTGGGCCGGTGCTACCACAACCCACGTATATGTCTACGGGCCTAAGAGTAATAACAATCATATGACGGACGTGGCGCCGCCGTACCCGAGATTAAACATACGCAAACATATACATAGAAGAGTTCTGTACTAAATGTGGGCTCGGATAAAGGAGCACTCTAAAATAGCCGACAGGAGTCACAAGTCGTACCGCTCACCCAAACGAGTACATCGCGCGGCATGAAACGCGCGGCCCCCGAGAAAGGGGTCGATGCGGAATATGTATATGCAAACAGGTAATACATTAAACAGAATCAAAACCGGAATGAGGGTTACAGAGATAAGTGTAGAAACCGGAAAAACATAATTTGCCTTTTGAACCGCTCGTCATATATAAACATATGTCAATAAACCAAATCGTATCATAATCAGATCACCGTATCATCGCACATACGTATCGTACCCGGCCCTCTAGTGAGGGACTCGGTGAGGTATCACGTACATTATACGCATATCACTTACCGAAAATCATATACGATAATAAAACAAATATAATAATCGGGGAATGTCGCATGCTTATTTATAAACATAAATCATGTATGCCAAAAACATATGTCATATATGGCCCATAACGGGACCGGCGGACGGAACGTGGTCGCCCCTCCCGCTCGGGCGCCACAACTCATCATACTTCGTGTTTCGTATATTCTCCGAACATCTCCTCCCTCGCTCATATTTGATCTATCATATTTGGGAAATCTCCCGTATCATATCATATAC
>NC_081352.1:64006673-64050315 GCF_029784015.1 Lycium ferocissimum
CCATAAGCATTTAAGCATTCAATTCCAAATGAACATTGAATTCTACCGAAATTTCGGCGCATTCGTAAATACACCAACCCCGAGATGTCAACTCGGCCAAATTCATCAACAACCAAACCAACAACCAAGCTACGACATCAACAATCAACTCAAAATACACTCTAACCTTAATAGCTCTTTTTCTACATAATTCAACAACATTCATAATATTCCAATAACTCACCTCAACTACTTACATTCAAACCAATATCGACACTTATACATTCGATTTCTAATTCAAAACCATTCAAACAATATTCAAGAACGTTTTAAACAATTCATATAATTTTCCAACCAATCCAACTAAGGCTCCAACTCACCCGAATTTGTCTCCAAACCCGAAAACAACACCAAATACATTCTTCTCTTCCAAGTTCATAATTTACACCATTAATCCGCACATTAACAATGCAATTTCCATAAATACAAAAATTACATAAAATTCACATTAGCTTCCAAGTCAACCCATAACCAACACAACATCACTTTAAGTCATTAAACTTGCATTTTTCATCATGAAATCCATAACGACGACAACTAAAACGCTAACGACAATTTGTTCATTCTCAACACACAAAGAGGGGCCATTCGGCCAACACCCAACATGCACCTAAAGATGATTTTCATTCTTTTCTTCACACTACAACAATCAAAACATACTAACTAACATTAATTCATGACTTTAACACAATACACACACACACACACGGCCAACCCATATGCACGGCCCAACTTCAACTTGATTTCTATCATGAAGTTCTTCCATTTTAGCATACAACAACACATATAAACCATCTATAACACATGAAAACAATATTAAACTCACCTTTCTTTCTTGACTCCACAACTTGCCTAAAGTTGGCCAATGATGAAAACGAACAATCCAACGCTTCCAACAACTCTTCCACGTTAACAAGCACCCTTGAATTAGTAGGTTTGCTTGAAGAAATAATTTTTTCTTGATCAATTCTTGGTCTAGCTTTTTCTCCTTCTTGGCCGAATAGGCCTCTATTTTTTTCTCCCAATTTTCTTGAAATTTCTAGAGTGATGAAGATGAGGAAATAAGCTGACTTGGTCATCTTTTTATTGCAATTAGTAGCCAACCATGTGGCCATGGCCCACATAAGGTGGCCGGCCACATGGCCTTTGTTTCTTTCTTCTTCTTTTTTCTTTCTTTCTCCCTTTTTTTTTGTTGAATTTTCAACTTTCCAAAAATAGGGTACTTACTAAAAATGGAACTTAACCCCAAATGTTTCCTTAACATTTCCATACCAATAAAATCATACCCAATTCAAGCCTTTAAAGCGAACAAAAGTCTCTGCTTCATATCTCGGAATGGTCTTGTCCTCAACTAATCAAAGGTGACTTGGATTATCCCGACGTACGAAATACGAGATATAACAGAAACTCATGACCTCTTTCTTTGTTCTTAGCGGTGGGAGTTCCTGAATTGCTTTGATCTTTGTGGGGTCCAACTCAATACCATGACGACTGACTATGAATCCTATCAACTTTCCGGCAGGCAGTCCAAATGTGCATTTTGTAGTATTCAACTTCAAATCGTACTTAAGGAGTCTGTCGAAGAATTTTCTTAAGTGCTCAAGATAATCATCACCCACTCGGGTCTTGATGACGACGTCGTCCACATATATCTCAATCTCTCTATGCATCATATCATGAAAGATGGCAGTCATCGCCCTCATGTAAGTAGCGCCAACATTTTTGAGCCCGAAGGGCATTACCCGGTAATGATATACCCATCATGGTGTGATGAATACCGTCTTTTGAGCATCTTCTTCATCCATCAGTATCTGATGATAGCCCACGTAGCAATCCATAAAATATTGCACCTCATGTTCGGCGCAGTTATCAATGAGTATGTGAATGCTTGGGAGTGGGAAATTATCATTCGGGCTAGCGCGGTTAAGATCACGATAGTCTACGTAGATCCTTATTTTTCCATCTTTCTTTGGTACCGGGACTATATTCGCTAACCATGTCGGGTATGGTGTCACCTCCACAACTCCCTACTAAATTTGTTTTTCTACTTCTTCTTTAATTCGAATGCTAACATCAGGCTTAGGCTGCCTAATTTTCTATTTTACCGGGGTGAATCCCTCTAGGATCGGCAACCTATGGGCAACAATGTTCGTACTCAAACCCGGCATATCAGCGTATGACCAAGCGAAAATATCTTCATAATCTTTCAACAAGCTCCAATACCCTTCTTTCTCAATCTCTGTCAGATGTACACTTATTCTGGTTTCTGGAATCAATTCCTCATTTCCTCGATTAACTGCCTCTGTTTCCTCTGGGTTTGGGGTTGGTCTATTCTCGTATTCTTCTTTGACATCTATCAACCCCTCTGGTTTAGTTATCTCTTCTTCTTGATCATATTTTTGTTCGTTGTTATTTTTGCTTGTTTCGTAACATGTCATGACATTATTTGTGGCCTCTGTATTATTCCTGTAAAATAAAATAACATGGTTATCGATCATGTAAAAGCAATTTTAATTACGTATATATATATATATATATATATATATATATATATATATATATATAAAGTAAAGCGATTTTCTCTTATTGTAAACTTTGAGGCATTTTCATTGAAATTTAAAAAGAGTGACACAACTTTGGTCCTGACTCGGAATGGAACATTGTGCCATTTCTGTTATTAAACAATACGTAATAAGAAAACATGAAAAGCCGACAAGCCGGGCCTCAAAGCCGACTTTCGTTGTTATTTCTGAAAGTGAGCATTCTTTCTATCGCAGAGTGAACAACGGAGTAGAAGTTCATCCACTTGTTGTTTCCCCTGGCTCAGCACGATGAATCTCCAATGCTTCAAAGCATTCTTCAATGACGGCTGTGCACTCCTCTTCCCAAAACAACATCCTTAAACCCTCTTCTAGATCTTTCTTTGTTGTGACTCAATGGGCATGCTGTGAAGGACTTGTATAGATGAGAGAATGGCTTTGTCATTTCAACGGGACCTCTTGGTCCATGTTCTGCTTCTTCCTCTTCTACCTCACATGTTTCCTATCCAACCCAAATCGATATTTCTCATTTTTGATACTTACTGGTTCTTTGATTCCTTGTAAGTTCCTTCCCAGACCTTTCCCGGGCTCAAACCCGCTTTTTATTATAGTCGTAGCAACCATTTTGTAGACAGGTGGCATAGGGATATCTTCATCATCCCTCCTGCAATCTATCATGGCTAATTCAACAGTGTGAAAATCAGTACCGACTAGTGACTTCTCTATGACCGATACAGAGTTGTCCGGATAGTTGTGGATACTTTCTTTACCGCGAATCACGACTTTTTGATCATCCCATATGAATTTGAGAGACTGGTTCAACGAAGTTGCCATGACTCCAGTGGCGTGCAATCATGGTCGTCACAATAATAAGTTGCAGCTCGTTTTGATATCCATGTAGATCTATTTCTCCAATTGGGTCGCTGGTTGCCCCATCATAAGTTTTTACATTTTTTTGACTCTGACGGATTTTTCCAATATCCAAGCTGTTTCAAAATCGTTACAGGGCATACATTTAGCCTAGTCCCTCCATCAATCAGCACTTGAGGGATAATCTTGTCGCGGCATTTGATTGTTAGGTGGAAGGCCTTGTTGTGGGTCTTACCCTCTCTTGGTAATTCATCATCATAAAATGATAGCCTATGCGATCGTACAACATACCCCACAATCTCGACCAACATTTCACTTGTAGTGCCGGCTGGCACTTGAACTTCATCCAAAGCTTTCATTAAGGCTAAGCGATTGTTACACCTTGGAAATTTCGTGTCAATTGCATTATGAATGTGCTAATGCAGACCTAAAGTGGATATGAATCCCTTGTAAGTGTAAGAATGGTATTTGATAATTCTAAGTGTATACCTTGAGGTTTCGGAGTCATATGAGACAATGGAAGCAAGTTCGTCGGAGAAAGCTGACGTTGAAGCATGTTGGGAGAGATTTCAGAGCATTTGAGCTATGCATTGGTTAGAATTAAGTTGAGAGAGAGATATAGAGCCCCTTATATGATTAATGAAGTTTTATACAAGTGCCAATAAGGTTCCGTAAGGATTGGAGGTCAAACGAATCGAAAAGAACGCATTTTCGCGAAACTGGACAAAATAGGGCCATATGCGGCCGCATACTCGGTATGCTGGACTGCATGTAGGCAAAAAACTCCCAAAAATGGAAGTCCTTACTACCCAGGCTCCTCCCTAAGGAGAGGAGGGAGATGCGGCTGCATCTCCACCATGCGATGCCGCATCTCCACCGCAAGACTGCACGGGGTGCGAAGTTGCCACCTTTTTAAATCCTAAGAGACCTCATTTTCACTTCCAAGGTCCCACGCTTATTTCCCCACCTCTCTAGAGACTTTAAAAGAGTTCTTAAAGGTTCCTAATCCCTCCACACCTTTCCACGTCATCCAAAGAGAGAATCAGCATCAAAACTCAAAGGTAATCCAAGGAAGTTGATTGTTCTTACTTCTTTTCAAAGTTGTGGTGAACTTGATCTTGGAAGGAGTTGAGTGAGGTGAATTTCTTTGATTATAAGGTATGTTTTCCATCTTATTCTTATGGTTGAGCTGATGTAAAGTTTTAGTACTCCTTAGAAAGGAAAAGAATTAAAGTGGAGGTGCTATGAATGGTGTAATGAAGAAGCTGACTATGAGGTGAATCAAAAAGGGGATTTTGGCTAAATTTGTGATTAAATTGAATATAACTTCTTTATTATGAAATTATGGATGTTGTTATTTTTGTTTGGGAGTTGTTTTATTATATGGTGGAAGTTGATGAAATAAGGGAAGTGTTGCCCAAATTCCGTTAGCCTTCTTAGTCCCTCTAGTTGAACTTAAGCATGTTTTCAAGACTTAACTTCATTGTGAATCCTCTTGAATGTAGATTTTGCGGGCTTGGGAGGAAACATTAGTAGTTAAGGAGACGTGAAGGTATGTTAAGGCTATCCTTTCTTCATTTGGCATGATCTTATGATATGAACCAACAAGCGAGTAAACAAGCTTCCATATCACTCTACTCTTAGGAGCACTAGGAGTACTTCAGTCTTTGATTGTTCCTATACCCTGGTTATGATTGTTCCTTCTGTTCATGGGTCTTGATATTTACTATATTGATGATTTTAGCATAAAAGATGTTCCTCGGAGATAGCATGACCTTATGTCACTCCGAGAGTTCTATGTATTCAGTTTACTCATGCATTACATTCATATATTCATGCACATTGACTCGTGACTAGAAGGCGTTATATACGTATGTATTATATTTATATGGGGTATGGGAAAAGGGGATAGGCATTATATACGCATTACAACCTGATCAGCTGGTGCACCATGATGATGATATATGGATCGGGCTGCACGTTCTACATCAATGTATATGATGATGATGATGGCCGTGGAGAGGCCGATGGGATATGAGATAATGGATCGGGCTGAACGTTCCTCAGCATTATGACCTATATATTTATGCATGAGCATGATTATCATAGAGAGCATGCATATCATACGCCACAGAGGCATTGTCATTTATATAGATTTATGCAAATACTTCAGATACTCAGTCATACAGATGCATACAGACAGTCAGTTGGCTTTGAGTTCAGATTACGTTCATGATTCTTATGTTTATGTTACTCCTATGCCTTAGATACTCAGTACATTATCCCTGCTGACTCCCTTATTGCTTGGGGTGGGGGGGGGGGGGGGGGGGGGGGGGGGCAATGTGTTCATGCCCGCGAGTTCGGTGTAGACAGCGGGGCGGTCCCATTTAGCGGTAAGACCTTTATCCAGCGGTGGTCAGTGCACTCCACTTGATCCGGAGCTGCAGTCTATTTTTTGTATGCTATTCTTTTAAGATGTATATGTGTATGTGCGATACTCCATAAAATTCGAGTTAAGTGTGAAAGTGTCTTGGAGGATTGTACTTCACTGTTTTTGTTAAATGTAAAATACAGCCATAGTTTACGGTTCGTATTTCCTTGGGCGTATTTCACTACCTTCCTAGGGTGCTCACTGATTTGCTATCATAAAATAAGGCTAAAGTTGATGACCCGTATTTTGAAATACAGTCCGTATTTCTAGACGTATTTCACTCATTCCCTAGACTGCCCACTGTTTTGTTAATCGTTAAATACGGTCGCAGAATACGGTCCGTATTTTGAAATACGATCCATAAACTCTGGTCGTATTTCACCAGCCACCAACTGTGTATATAAATAGCAGGATTCAGTTAATTTTATGACTTATTCTTATTCCTATAAACCCTAAGGACGAAAATCTTTTCTCCACGTCTCCTAACATAAAGGTAAGGACATCTTTAACATTAATAATCAATCCTAGCTTTAAACCCATGACTCTTAACATGATTCTAGAATGAAAAACTTAGGGTTTGCAAAGTAATCCTTCTCAAGGTGACTCAAGCTAGGGTTTTGGGTGCTCTTCATTGTAAAAGTAAATTGTTGAGTTACGTAAGGCTTAATTAAGGTATGTCTCTTTTGAAAATCTTATTTTGGAATGCATGACTTCTTTTCAAAAGTTCTTTATTGAATAGAAAGGTGAACTTCTCATATTTTGAAACCCTAATTCATGTTTTTATCATGGTTGGTGTGTGTGAGGGTGGAAGCCCACATTAGACCTTAATCGTACTATACCCTATACATTTATATGTGATCCCAACTGTTTTTCCTCTATAAGAGATGATCAATAATAAGGGTTAATGGTTGGTAATGAGGTTTTCATGAGAAACTATGACGATTGAACTTTGTTTAAAGAAGTGGAAACATTTTCAAACTTAATGCTAATGGATGGTGTGACTACTTTGAGATAATTGTGATTTAGCTTCTATGCTAAATTCAGCTTCCATGCTATGAATTTGATTGTTGTGTTTGGCCTAGCTACTCGGGAGGAAGGGTAGTCACTATGGATCCTAGTGTGATAATTCCTAGCCATTCGGGAGGAAGAGTGGCGATTTTCGGGTTCTCTACCTGGGGTGTGATTATGCCTAGCTATTCGGGAGGAAGGATATCCACCGAGAAGTACATATTCCGGTGTGGTGCGCTGTGACAAGGGAACCTCTACGGTCATCCCTTCGATGTGCTTGATTTTTGAGACTGTATTGGCATGTATGATATTCTTATTTTCTCATGGAATTGTTATTGTTAATTATGATCAATTGAAAGGCATATTTGAAGTTGTACCTTGACAAGAGGCCTTATAATCGGTTTTGATAATTCTTTTTAAGATACACAAACTGAATAAATGTTCTTACATTAGTTTCACATGATTTTCAGGACTGATTTCTTTATATATTATTGTACTCTATTTTCTTATTACTTATTATCCCCGAGGCACTCACTGAGCATGAAGGCATACCATTGTTGTTTTTGATGGTATGTTAGGTAACGGAGAAGAGCAAGTTCTTGATACTCCGGGCGTTTAGGAAGGACTTGTTGTTGCTGCTGATTTGGTGAGCCCACACGTTCATTCGTGGGACACCCTATTTATTTGTTTATTCATTATATTAGTTTTCCGGGCTGCATCCCGATGAGTCAAACTATTATTCCTTTATCTTAGAAGCTCCATAGTATACATTCTTGTGGGTAGTTGTTGAGTTATTGATTAACTCTCGGGCACATTATTACATTTGACTAAGTATTTGATTAATAAAGACTTCCGCTAATTTAATTCATATATTCATGATTTGTTTACATTTATTTTATAAACTATTGGAGGCGAATATTGAACCTGGCGGGTTCAAGTATTGTTATTGCATCATTTAGGTTCTTCTGATGTTGTTCATGACATCGGATGCGGGTCACGTCTAGGTTGGGTTTTGGGGCGTGACAGTATGGGTATAACGGGGCCCTGTGCCGTCCTTTCTACAGCTTTTACTCCAGTAGAGGTCTGTAAACAGTTGTACGTATTCGATAGACGATGTAGCCTTTTCGGCTCCTATTTTTTTGTGTACAGTATATGTGGCGGCCTAGTCAGCTTGCATTATTCTTCCCAGCTTATATATATGCAGATTGCACAGAGTTCATGATGTCATCCTTTCTTGAGTTAGTATGGTTCAGATTGAGTTATTTGTGGGCCCTTGTTATGTTGTGTTGTCCAGATATAAGCATAGGGGTGTTTGGTCACTAGAGATCAGGCACTCGTCACGACTCAATGATTTGGGTCGCGACAGAAGTGGTATCAGAGCAGTTTTGTCCTAGGGTTGTCTACAGACCGTGTCTAGTAGAGTCTTATTTATGGGTGTGTTGTGTACCACACTTATAAACAGGAGGCTACAAGACATTTAGGAAATTGTCATTCCTTCTCTCTTAAATCGTGCGATAGAGCCGTGTGTTAAGAGTTGGCCTTCTAATAAATTGTCCTGATTTCAGCGATATCTCGCAAGAAAGTTACAACCGCCCAGAAGGGCAAGGGAGTGGCTGGTGAAGCCACTAGCTGTACTCAGCGAGCTACCAGAGCTCGGGGCGAGTCTCAGAGTGAGAGCCCATTGCAGACTTCACATACCCTCCTCCAGCACCTGCCCCAGTGCCCCCAATTCCTCAACCAGATGCATCAGGACAGAAACCCTACGGGTCTTCATCTGGCTTTGATCCGAAAAATTCTGGCGGGTTCAAACTCATAAAATCACGGGCTCTAGCACTAGCCGCTCTATCACCTGGACCCGCACTCTGCCGCTGAGCTTGAGCAGCAACTAGCTAAGTCAATAGCTGAATAGCCTCGGTCATCTGCTGACCCGAAGCACCCGGTGGAGGAACGGGAGGCACTGGAGCTGGACCTGAGGCCCCTTCATTCCCCTCTACAATAGGCGGAGTGTGGGAAGTCCGAGATGGAGCCTCGTTATAGGACTCAACCTCCTCTATATTTACTAGTGGCTCCTGTCCAACCCGCCTTCCTGTCGCAATCTTGCCCTTCTGGGCGGCTGTTGCTTTCCTCTTTACCGGTGTCGCAGAAATCATAACACACCATTAGAGAAAAAGGAATTCTTATAACATAGCTCTATCGCACAATTTATGCAGAAGAAAGACGGTCATTATTCCTAAATGCCCCGCAGCCTATTGTTTATAAGTGTGGCGCGCTGCACACCCATAAACAAGATTCTACTGGACACGGCTCATAGATACACCCTAGGACAGAACTGCTCTGATACCACTTTTGTCATGACCCAACTAGTGGGCCATGACGAGTACCCGGAGCTGACTACTAAGCATCACTTATCATGCTACCTATCATACTCAACCTAGACATACATCAACCTCAACACAGGACTTATCATGAAATAATCTCCAAATATCTCCTAAAACATGTATATGTGCACAAGCCCACGAGGCTACAAAAAAAAATATACAATGAAGAGGTCACAGAGCATCTACGACCCACACATAAGTATCTACGAGCCTCTAGCTGGAGTCGAAAAGCATAAGGACGGGACAGGACCCCGCCATGCCCCAATATGTGCACAAAAGAATATACCAATAGGCGGCACCTCGGAAGTAGTGGGGTGCTCCTGTAAATCCGCTGAGTAAGCTCCTAAGCATCTGCACCGTCTCCCTGTCTACCTGTGGGCATGAACACAGCATCCATAAAAGAAAAGGACGTCAGTATGAACAATGTACTGAGTATGTAAGGCATGTACAATGACATAATCAAGAAATAAGAAAGCATAAGTAGAAAAGAGAACTCAGAATCGATTGCCTCTTAAGGCGTAATTATGCATGCTAACAAGAGAAAACATCATATCATGTATACATAAATATAACTCGCCCGACCATATAGGTACGGTGTGATCATCATTAGCCCGCGTCCGGGCCTCCCACATCCGGGGTAAGCATCTCAAGCCGCCACTAGTGGTGTCTACCCATGCCATATAGACATGGTATAATCATCAACATAGCTGCCCACTACACCTATCGTAGTGGTGACTGCCCGGCCATATAGGTGATGTGTAATCATACATATACATTACATAATGCATGCATGGGAGCTCAAGAAAAGCTATAACTCTATCGTAGTAACGTAAGGTCGGTAACCTCCGATTATGTTATGGAATATTCATGATCGCTATGCCTCACCTTGGAAGAACTAATATCATGAGGTGAGGTAACAACAAGAAATAACATTAATGAAATCATGAAGATGAAAATATCAAGCTCATCATAGCATCATTATCATCATCATTATCATGGAACATATCTCATCTCTGTTTCATAAGAAGCTCTTAAGGATCTTTAACTTTCATCTTTTGGGATGTAAGAAGGTTATGGAAATATGTAGAAATTATAATATAGAAGTCATGCCTTTGAAAGAAGGGGACTAGACTTACATACCTTTACGTCTCCTTAACGACTAAGTGTTCTCCTTCCGAGCTCACCACTCTACATTCAAGAGATTTCGTACTACATTAGATCATTAGAAACAGGCTTAAGGCTAAGCTAAGGCGACTAAGAGTTAAAGAAAATTGGGCAGCATTTCCTTTGTGTCGGCAAATTTCTCCATATAGTAAGACAACTCCCAAACATCAATAACAACACCCATAATAGCATAATCAATAGATTCTTCAAGTTAAACATTGTTTACTTCTCAAATTCACCTTCAAAATCATCCATAACCATAACTATAATACAACATCATATTTATTCTTCACATAATACTTCCTCAATGTCATTAGCATCATTTATAGTGAGATTACACTTATCTCGTACTAAGAATCATGATTCACATTAACTTACTACTCAAACTACCGTTTTCTCCATATTTGAGCTCATATTCTACTTTCTTCTCTAACCTAAGTCCCTTAACCACTCGATACCTTCAATAACATGAAATAAGTATAAAACTCACCTTTGGTATATGTTGGAATGGTCTTTGGATGAAGGTACTCCACTTGAGAAAAACCCCAACTTCAATACTAAAGAAATTCTTGACTTGTATAAACCCTAGTGAGCATCCACACACTTGATTTTCTTGATTCTTGGTGTTTGATCTTTGATTTTTCCTTGGATATGTGTGGATAAGATATGGGGAATGTTCTAGAGCTTTCAAGAGTTATGGAGAGTGTGGGAAATGAATTAAATGGTCATGGGTCATATATATATAGAAATAGAAAAATCTAGAAAAAGTGACCTGACGGAGTTATACGGACACTTATAAAGTCCGAATAACTTTATACGGTCCGTATAAGTGACTGTATACTACCATCAGGGCTTTGCCTTTTCTGTAAAGGTTATACGGACCTTTATACGGACCGTATAAGTGGTCGTATAACTCCACTTTTCCGAAATTATTCTCGTCGATTCGTTTGATCTCAAATCCTTATGGAACCTCCTTGGCACTTGTATAATACTTCATTAACCATCTAAGGAGCCTTGTATCTTCTCCTAATGACATTACTAAATCAACATTAGCTCGGTTGTTACAAAACCCTTCCTAACACAACTTATACTTTACTTCCTTCGACAAACTTTCTTCTCTTGCCTCAAGTGTCTTTGGAATCTTAATTAGAATCATTAAGTATCCCTTCTTACTTGTAGGGACATAATATACACCTTAACTTGCATTAGTCTATTCACCGCACAACGATATGAAATTTTTGAGGTGTAACACCGACGAATTTCGATGTCACCATTAATTTATTGGTCTAGAGGATTAATAATCTTGAAAGGAAGAAGTGGTCTGAATTGTATTCAATATGTGTAAACCTTTGACTTAGTACAAAAGTTGAGCTAGTAAAAAGGAAATAAGTTAAACCATGCGAAGAAAAGAATTCCAGCATTATATGGAATAAAAGAATTAGAGGACCGCTAAAGCTGGCCAGATGACTATCAGAGACGGTTAGTACGCACATGTTACTGGTATATAATAATATCCCTAAAAAAGGGGGGGGGGGGAAGAACAGATTCAGTTCCGAGATGAACTACAATATTCCTAAGTTCAAAAGAGGGAAATGTACTAACTCGAAGGAGCCAAAATTTGAGACGAACCGATATATCAAGGAGGTGCTAAAGAAAAGTAAGAATGGACTAAATGCAAGTATATTTTAGGACAAAGATGGAACAGGAGGCATGAAAAGATGATGATGAATTAACAAAACAAAGGGTTTTTGTCAATAAAATACATTATGCTTCCAGGCTATGGTTAGAATCGCTCACACCGGAGAAAATTTGGGTTACATTTAAATATGCAGTAGAGTACTCCAGAAAGGTAACAGAAGGAATAAGAAGAGCATGCAAGCTGATCAAAGATAAGTACGAAGGATAAATTGGATTATTAAAAAGGGAAATCTTAGTATAAGAAGAGACGAAAGTTTTAACAAGAGGAGTGTTTACAGGAGGTTTAGTAAATCCCAAAGGAAAGGAAAATAATATGCCTATGGATAACAAAACAACAGTGCTACCAGGGATTAGAAAGTACCTCACAAGTCGCCAGTTATGTCAAATGTGAGAACATATGTTGTAGAACCATATAAACAGTCGTCGTGATGAAACAACCAGCAAAATATGGTAAGGACAAGGATAAGGGGTTAAAAAAAAGAATATAGACTAATTTAAGTCTTAAATAACCATGGGTACAAGAGAATCAAGGGCTGTATGGAAGGAACTTATGATTAAGTAAGATTTTATCTTAATTCCATGCTTATGGGTTTATTTGGTAATCATGTTAAGGTTTGGGGAGAGAAAAATTGGAGGAAAAGTTCAAAAATGAATTGGAAGGTATTTTGAGTGGTAAATTAGCTTAAGTTGTAATTATTAATATGTTAGGAATATAATTCTACTATGAGAGACAATAATAATGATGCGGAAGCATCGTACAAAAGCGTATGAGATATGGTGTTGCGGTTGTTGTTATAGACTAACTATGGAAAGTAGTCTGGTCTGGTTTGAGTCCGATTTGAATATAAATCTCTTGGCTATGGTATTGTTGATATATTGGATGGACAATCTGAAGTAAAATAATCACTGAGAATAATAAGTCATCAGCAAGGAAATGCTATATTTTCACTTCTTTATGTAAAAAAGAGTTGGATCAAAAGACTCCATTTTGATCTTCTCCGTCTCTTCTTATTTTGGTCTGTTTCTACCTCCTCAACTGTGTATCAATCGAAAGGCAAGGCAGTAATGCCACCTCTGAAGTTTGAGAACCAGCACAGGAAGGCTATGTTATTCCTGGACTATTGCTAATGAGATTTAGAAAGTCCGGGCTTTCTTTCTTTTAGGCAGTCGAGCGGATTTCATAATTCCAAAGGCGCCCAAGCCACCCTTACTTCTCCATTGGATTATTCCTTCTGACTAAGCATACCTACAGTCTTTTTTTTGGGATCGAATGTGTTCACTAGACATCTGACTTAGTTGCAAATCATCTGGGCACTGTCATAGGTGGAACTATGATGACATTGTAAGGAATTAAGAAGTCCGACCAAGGAATCAAAGGAGATGATATGGTATGCAAATATATAAGGTCAACTAGTACAAAAAGGGATAATCTAAAATAGTACCAGAGAAGCAAGTAAGGAAAGGTACCATATCTGAACAAGAGAGTTTGTTTATTAGTAGAAAAATAAATAGCAAGTAAAAAAGGGTACTCCCAGATCAGTGGCAAGACATCGCAATCATAAGCTAGGATAATCTTAATGGGGACAGGACAATAATAGGACATCGGCTGACCACTGGCTACTTACATAAAAAAACATGAGGACATGGAACTAATGGAGAAGTTTGACAAGAAAGAGGGAAATATGAAAGAAGATTGATGAGCTCATATTCTAAGCATATGAATCAGGGTCTAAGGAAAAACAACCATTTCAAGAGACCAATGATAACATTATAATCCCACAACTACAACATTCGAGGACGACTGTTTTTAAAAGAGGGGGGGGGGGGGGGGCGAGAGAATGTTACACCCTGTAGTTTTGAATGTTGTGATTCGTTAGGTGCTGGTTGTTTTAAGTATGGACATTGGAGTTACCTCCAAGGATATAAAAGATTATATACGCTTATCTTATGGTTATGAGGGTTTAAGTTCATATAAGAAGCTATGGAAGGATTGGAGGGCAAGTGAATCAAGGAAATTAAGCTTGTTGGACTTTGGAGAAAATTTGAGGGGCAATTTTTGTCCAACTTGAAGAAATAATATCTTTTAGTATATGAGGAGTTTTGGAGCAAAGAAAAAGCCTAAATTGAAGTTCAGGAAGTCTAATTTCCAACGCAACAAACCACTAGTCGATAGGACATCGGAGTAGAGAGTTATGGACGTTACAAGTTAGGCCGCTAGAGCAGAAATTAACCCTTCGCGAACGCGACCAAAGGGCCGTGAACGTGAAGAGGAGCAGGGATTAACCCTTCGCGAATGTGACCCAAGGCCGCGAACGCGAAGGGTAAATTCTAGGTCGGTGGAAACCGACTCTAAAACCTTATAAAAAGGGATTTACCCCTCATTTTTCATCCAACACACCCCTAATACTCTCCCAAATCCTCTGGAATATTTCCCCAACTTTCGTCCATTAAATTTTAACGCAAAACAAGTGAAATCCCAGAATTCAGGTTTGGATAGCGTACAGTTGTGATTATAGTATCATATTGTAGTGAATCTTGGCTTGAAATCAAGGCGAATACTGAAGATATTGCTGCTCTAGCAAGAATAAGGTATGAATCTCTCCTTATTAATATTAATTTTGGTTTATTTGCGGAGATAAAGTTATTAAATAGTCGTATTACAAGTTGGTTAGTTGAGAAAATTTGGGAAACATTGTGTGGGATGTTTTAGGGAATATATTGGTATGGATAATGGTGTTGATGATGTTGGTATTATTGTTGTTGTTGGTTTTTAATAGTATGATTTCGGGCTAGGTATATAAACAGGGGAGATGCTGCCCTAATTTCGGCAGATTCTAAAAGGATTTCATTTGAAGGCTTAAGACAAGTATATTACGATAAGCGTAATAATAGTATGACTGATTTTATATGTATATTGCAAGACCGGAAGTAGGTTGGAAAGTCGGGAAGTGAACTTCCAGGTATGATAAGGCTATTCCTCTTTCTTTTTAGAGGCATGATTCTTTTCCTACGAACGCATACACGACTTCTATAATACCCTTATTTTCGAAAATACTAGAAGCTCATGATTCTCAAATCCTTATGATGCTAAAGATGAATGTTTCCTATAATGCCCATGATGATGATTATGATGATCCCATTTCTGGAGATTCCAAAGTTATGGTTTTAATGTCATTATGAAATTACTGAGCTGGTTTTAAGATTATTGATTATATTTGTTGATGTCGATCTCATCTAATGATTTTGTTCTTCCAAGGTGAGATATATGCATGATGATAATTCCACAATGAAAATCGGAGGTTACAGACCTTACATCACTCCGATGTATTTATAGCTTTTATTTGGCTCTCATGCATGCTTTAACTATATATGTATGTATTTTCTCACACCGAGCTGCACTATAGTCGGTCGGGTACGACACTTATGGTGCAACGACTGATCAGTTGGTATTACATGTCGAGTCCCGAAAGGGCCGGGTACATTACACACCGAATCCTGAAAAGGACGGGTACGTTACACACCGAGTCCTGAAAAGGCCGGGTACGTTATGATGATGATATTATATATATGTATGTATGAAAAAGTTTTTTTTTTAAAGCTAAGCATGCATGACATCCACCTTATGAGGCATCCAGATGTACATGTTATCTCTCTTATTCCATGTTACCTTTCATATCTATATTATGTTGTTATTCATGCCTTACACACTCAGTACATTGCTCGTACTGACGTCCTTTTGTTATGGACGTTGCGTTCATGCCCGCAGGTTCAGGTAGTCAGGCCAGCAGCCCAGAGCTGTAGGATATCCACTCAGCTGCAGTCAGTGCGCTCCACTTGGTTCAGAGCTGCAGTTTCTTTAGTATGCAATTTTGATTTGTATATATGAGCATGATGAGGCCTTGTCTCATCCCCTCTACAGTTTATGTTCCGTAGAGGTCTGTAGACAGTTGTACGTAGTTAGGAAGTTATGTAGTCTTGTCGGCTCTGATTTTTGTCATACAACATATGTAGCGGCCTAGCCGGCTTGCACCGTTATCTTCTGCACATATATGTATACATTGGTTGAATTTCTTGGCGCAGAGTTGGTTATGTTGTTATTACAAAAGTGTATAATTCAGTTAAAAGTCATATATGGGCCACCATAATGTTCAGCGTGTTTCAGGTATGAAGTAGGAGTGCTTGATTAGAAGAGGTCGAGCACTCATCACGACTTCTCAGTTTGGAGCATGACACCTAATCCCTCTACACCTTTCCACATCATCCAAAGAGAGAATCAGCATTAAAACTCAAAGGTAATCCAAGGAAGGTGATTGTTCTTGCTTCTCTTCAAAGTTATGGTGAAGTTGATTTTGAAGGGAGTTGAGTGAGGTGAAGTACTTTGATTATAAGGTATGTTTTCCATCATATTCTTATGGCTTAGCTGATGTAAATTTTCAGTACTCCTTAGAAAGGAAAAGAATTAAAGTGGAGAAGCCATGAATGGTGTAATGAAGAAGGTGACTATGAGGTGAATCAAAAAGGGGATTTTGGCTAAATTTGGGATTAAATTGAATATAACTTCTTGATTATGAAATTATGGATGTTTTTATTATTGTTTGGGATTTGTTTTATCATATGGTGGAAGTTGATGAAATAGGGGAAGTGCTGCCCAAATTTCGTTAGCCTTCTTAGCCGCTCTAGTTGAACTTAAGCATGTTTTCAAGGCTTAACTTCATTGTGAATCCTCTTGAATATAGATTTTGCGGGCTTGGGAGGAAACATTAGTAGTTAAGGAGACGTGAAGGTATGTTAAGGATATCCTTTCTTTCATTTGGCATGATCTTATCATATGAACCAACAAGCGAGTAAACGAGCTTCCATATCACTCTACTCTTAGAAGCACTAGGAGTACTTCAGTCTTTGATTGTTTTTATACCCCGGTTATGATTGTTCCTTCTGTTCATGGGTCTTGATATTTACTATATTGATGATGTTAGCTTAAAAGATGTTCCTCGGAGATAGCATGACCTTATGTCACTCCGAGAGTTCTATGTATTCAGTTTACTCATGCATTACATTCATATATTCATATGCACATTGACCCGTGACGAAAAGGCATTATATATGCGTATATTATATGTATATGGGGTATGGGGAAAGGGATAGGCGTTATATACGCATTACCACCTGGTGCACCATGATGATGGTATATGGATCGGGCTACACGTTCCGCAGCAATGTATATGATAATGATGATGGCCGCGGAGAGGCAGATGGGATATGAGATAATAGATCGGGCTGAACGTTCCTCAGCATTACGACCTATATATTTATACATGAGCATGATTATCATTGAGAGCATACATATCATACGCCACAGAGGCATTGTCAGTTATACAGATTTATGCAAGTACTTTCAGATACTCAGTCATACAGATGCATACAGACAGTCAATTGGCTTTGGAGTTCAGATTCCGTTCATGATTCTTATGTTTATGTTACTCTTATGCCTTACATACTCAGTACATTATCCGTACTGACTCCCCTATTACTTGGGGGGGGTGGGGGGTGGGGGGCTGTGTTCATGCCCGCAGGTTCAGGTAGACAGGCAGGCGGTCCAGCTCAGTAAGACCTTTATCCAGCGGTGGTCAGTGCACTCCACTTGATCCAGAGATGTAGTCTATTTTTTGGTATGCTATTATTTTAAGATATATATGCGTATGGGTATGACTGGGCCCTGTCCCGTCCTTTCTATAGCTTTTACTCCAGTAGAGGTCTGTAGACAGTTTTACGTATTCGATAGATGATGTAGCCTTGTCGGCTCCTATTCTTTTGTATACAGTATATACGGCAGCCTAGTCAGCTTGCATTATTCTTCCCAGCTTATATATATGCATATTGCACAGAGTTCATGATGTCATCCTTTCTTGAGTTAGCATGGTTCAGATTGAGTTATTTGTGGGCCCTTGTTATGTAGTGTTGTCCGGATATGAGCATAGGGGTATTTGGTCACTAGAGATCAAGAACTCGTCACAACTCATCGGTTTGGGTCACGACAGCAATGTTGAGATAAACTGAGTAATAATGACATTACTGATATCCTGGCAGGAGTCTTATGCAGGTGCACAACAATAGAATAATCCTTGACTGGCATTTGCCTTCAAAGTTTTCGGCTTCGCCTTCAGTGATTGGTCTTTTTTGAGGATTTTCGCGATGTGTCACTTTGAGTACAGGTTCTTCTGGAGCATAACATCTTCCAGACCTGGTCATACTCTGAACCACAGTGGCTATCTCTTTTCCTTTATTGACCATCGTCAGGTGCAGTGGTTTGATCACAAAAGGCGCATTCTCAATTGGCCCTGAAGTTTTGAGCACGAACGGCTCGTTCTGAATTCGAGCGACTGTTGAGGGATATTTTAGCATGAAGGGCTCTTTCTTGGCTACAACAGATGACTGGGACATCTCAGATTTCATTCTCAGGGTGCCTAACACTTCTTTTCGCTTTTGTAAGGACAACGAGGCGAGGGTGCT
Source organism: Lycium ferocissimum (assembly GCF_029784015.1). Taxonomy (NCBI): domain Eukaryota; kingdom Viridiplantae; phylum Streptophyta; class Magnoliopsida; order Solanales; family Solanaceae; genus Lycium; species Lycium ferocissimum. The sequence goes on from NC_081352.1 coordinate 64,025,312, forward strand.
TTTCAACCCTTTAATATCTAGACGAATGATCGCTTGGCTCTCTTCCCATTCATCACCCCTTTCTATCATGTGGATTTGATTCCTCCATGCTTCGGGAGAGGATTTGTGTCCACATTTGGAGGTGTTGGTTCCAGGATAAGCTCATGATTGTCAATCATATCTTGTAGCTTGTGCCTTACGTTTATGCAATATTCGGTGGTATGGCTAACTTGGTTAGAATGATAGGCGCAAGTAAAATCTGGCCTGTACCATTGATCCTTGGGATTAGTAGGCTTTAGTGGAACAACATTCATTCGCCCAGCGTCTCTTAGTTTGGCAAACAAACTAGCCCTTGATTCTGGTAAAGGAATGAATACTCTTGTCACGACCCAACACCGTAGGCCGTGACTAGTGCCCGATCTGGGCACCCAAACACACCTATCAACGCTATCACAAGGTATATCAAACGCATCCAAGTATATAACAGAAGCCGACAAGGCTGTATTCCAAATTTATATAATTTCCGAAAAAATTTCTACGAGTTTCTTTTGTTTTACGGACTATCCAAAATAACCCTGCGCACAGAAAATACCAACGAAGGCCACACAGGGCCAACAGAACAACATATATACATATGCGGGCCGACGAGGCTGCCGCGGCGAATGGAATCGCCCAAACACAACATATACAAACACAACTGTACTGAAGTAGGCACAACCCACAAACATGTCCACAGACCTCTAAACAGACAGACAAAATCATATGACGGGACAGGGCCCCGCCGTACCCATGAACAAATATATACAATGCAACGGACGAATATATATACCAAAAATATAAGCTCCGGAATGAGAGGAGCACTCAATTAGCGAAGAGGGTGTCCTAAACGGGTGGATCACCAAACTATGCGTACGTACTGCGGGCATGAAACGCAGCTCCCGAAGAAAGGGGGTCAGTACGAAATATGTACTGAGTATGCAAAGAAGAAAATGTAATATACAAATCTGAGATCAAATCGAAATAAAGGTACAGAAAGTAAATGCATTTCCAAAATATCAAAATGTTACTTCAAAATATAAATCATGCATAGGGCACGGGAAATATGGTCGCCCGCATCGATGGCGCCATAACACGGATAACACCGAAAGTTTCAAATCTCCGAATCTCCGTCACATATCATACACAGCATATTGCCATACACGGCATCACACCAAATATGAGTGGAACCCGGCCCTCGAGCGAGGGACTCGGTGAACCATGAACACAGCATAACACCGGAGTATATCATATTGCGCACGACAACGAGAACCGGTCCGGAACCGGCGAACGATATCATAGTAGTGGGCACGAGCGAGTAGTAGTGCGGAAACCATATGCATATAAATAAATAAATAAATAAATTTCTTTCAAACTCAATAGCCAAATATTTTTATAGACATCTGAAGGCTCAAAATAAAAATTCGGGTCAATTGGAATTAGTATAAGAGAGTCACAAACTTTCGAAATACGGAATCTTCTGAAAATATTTCATAAGTCGTATTTAGAAATTCGAGTACCATTTATATTGAGAAGATTTCAAATAACATTATGGAGCACTTCAAAGGGAGCTTTAGAATCATACGCGCATATCCAAAATATACATATCCAAACTTTGGCCATATCAAATATTTTTCGGACATCATTGTGGATCACATATTCATACTAATAAACTTGCGGATAACATTATGGATCAAATCAAATGGGGACTTTAAGACCATATTTTCATATCGAAATATTCATCAAAGGCTTTAGTCTTCTCGTTTTCTTTCGAACAACATCTAGAACATAATAAATAGAATATTTGAACATCATAAAATATGTACCCAACCATATGGAATAGCTTATGGAGGTCAAAGATGTTAGCCATCCTAGTGGATCCAAGAATAGGATCTTTTTTTTTATTTTTTATAAGCATACATATACATTTTGTTTCTCCCAAAACGGATCATGTCAAAAAGAAGGAACGATAGGCTTTACATACCTCGATCGCTCGCTAATCAATTTCCGAATCAAGTCTCGGTCTCTCCAATATCTACAATAATATTATCAATTACCCATAAATTAGCTACTAGTACTTAGAATTTTAAATCCCAACTAGCACTTGTCTACGAAATTTCGAAACATTTCCCTTATATATTCGCCTATCCGAATTTTCAATTGTTCTCTGTTGACACGAAATACCAACAATAACATATGGACACAACCATATCTTCAATTCTTTTATTTCAACAAGAACAACAACATATCAAAACAGCCCCCAACTATAACATAGCGATACCCGAAATTCTAACGAACACTTACAATACACCAAGCAGCCCATATACACTTCTTATACCTTATTCCATGCAATCTTTTCAGCAAATTTAATGAAATACTACAACAGCTACACCACAACTACATCATCTATCCATATGCAAGTAAATCACATTATTATCATTATAATCCCTACAACAACCCACAACAAATTTAACTCCAACTCTAACCATTAAATTCCTTCATTCTCATCACATAATCCATGATAACAACAACAATAATCATATGAACATAATCATACTCTCAATCCTTTCAATTCAGCAAGGATAACAACATGTCCATAAAACAACACAACTTTAAATTTAACCATTTAATTCCTCCATAATGCTACTAAAATCAATTCATCATTCTTACTCGAAACACCCCCTTACACGGCTCAATTTATAATTCAACATCAACATACATAACCCTTTTGTATTTAACACACATCTACCAAGCTATACAAGTCTAAACTACCTCCAAAACATGTAGAAAAGAATTAAATCTTACCTTAGAGACAAGCTCTAATTTTCACCATGTAATGTCTTCAAGAAAGCCATGACCTCCATATTTTTCCTCCTCTTGATCTTCAAATCTCTCCAATTAATTGTGTAGAAGGGGGCAAAAATGGGCTGGCCGTGAACAGTGGCGCCGTGAACAGTGCCCCGTGAACAGTGGCGCCGCCCGTGAACAGTGGCCGAACTTCTCTCTCTTTAAGTTGAGAGCTTCTCTCACTAAGACCTAACTTGCAAGATTAATTTGTGGTATAAGTGATGACATAGTCATCCACTTATGCTTATATATCATCTTTACAAAGTGGACATGTGTCAACTTTTTATTCAACCACCAATCAAATTCGGCCATGTGTTGTGGGCCCACTTGATCCCACTAATGACTTAATAATCTAATCATGGTAAATTAATCTCAAATTTTCATTAATATTTCCATACCAAATAAAATTGCAAGCAAGACGTGCACTTACTAAAATCAGGGATTAAAATCCTTGTCATTGGATTTATGTTGATTTACTTACGAATAATCCGTGGTATAAAAATACGGGGTCTAACAACTCTCATATGTTTCTTTTGGGGTGCCTCATAGTTTCTTCACGACCCAAATCATGGATCATGCGGCACCCACACTAAACCCTCCCTGGTGGGCGAACCCTTCAGATAACTACCTTAATTTGATACAACATGCGGAATAAATATTGTTATTATAAGAAATTCCCAAAATCTGGTCTAGACTCATACAAGAGCTTCTAAGAAGTTTACAATTTGAATAGATAACAGACTCAAATCGGATACGACTTCGTTTAAGGATAGAGAACAACGAAATCTAAGGAGAGACTCGGGTTGCAATATCTCAAATAACTCACCCAAACGTCTTTGACGAATGCCTCGAAACGGTCGTGAGACTCCGAACATCACACGAAAATAACTCTACACTCCAGAAGGAGTGTAGCAAGAGTAGTATGAGCACAACACTAGGCTCGTAGGTATCATAGGCCGACAATGGTTAGTTCACGCATATAAACAAGAAGCAACTAACAAGTAAGCAGATAAGTAATCAAACACAATCACACATCTAGCACATGAGAAAGTCTTGCATTAACGATAGTCACAGGGATCTCAATATCTCAGATTATAAGCCTAGGGAGAATTCTATAAACCTCGATTCCATCCAACCTTTAAAATAAATACTCACAAACAACAACTCAGTAATTCACAAATCAAGAATCAATCAGAGAATGTGCCATGCAATGACATGAATGACCATTCAAATGGAGTGCTATGCAATGCAATGCAATGTCGTGCTATGTAAATGTTATGCAATGCAGTAGTCACCTCTCACACTCCACTCCCGTACACACATGCTATGGCAATGCCTCATAGTCATGACCCATGGGGGACCCGCGAAGTCCATGTACCACTCGCTCCGGAATATAACCTCGGATCACGAGCACACTCTCACGATCCCGGCAAAGACCTCGGGCATCGGACACTCCATCGTTCCCGCAAGAAACCTCGGGCAACAAACACTCATCTCTCTTTTACCCCTCTCCGGCAAAGACCTCGGAGTCTCTCAATCACTCTCCTCACCATTATAACAACATAAGAGTAATATGAAAGCATGTCATGCATGATATCGATCTCAACTATATCACCAATATGCAATAAACAAGTACAAGTCATATTATTGCCCACGGCTCAATCATCAATATTACCCTTCCCTTTCATAAGGTGAGGGAGCTAGTATGTGATAAAGATACAACTAGGTGATAATTACATCACATAGCACATAGAATATGGGATGCATGCCTCGCATGGAATCAACCTCAATAATCACCGCAATCATAGGTTCCATAGATTCATACTAGGGATTGCAATTCAATATTCAATTCTCAGTAATAACCTTCCTCTTCCATATGACCAGTGGGATAACAAGAGAGAGAGAATTATATCAAATACATGAAATCACAATACAATGACAGCTCACATAACAATATCGTAATAATGGCGACGAGCCCACATAACAGGATATTACAATAATGGCGACAAGCCCACATAACGATATCACAATAATGGCGACAAGCCCACATACCTGGTAATACCAACCTAGATGGAATTTACCTCCACACCATGCCCGAAGGCCTATCATGCTTTCCCCGTCAATCACTACTATTTACATACGTTTCGCTAACCGGAGTCTAGACATAAAGTAAACCGTAACCTACCTCAATGCCGAATGGTGTCACGAACTTTCACGCCAAAGCTTTTTCCTTCGAAGTGCTTCCGATCGGACAAGGTCTTTAGTGCTTATTCACACACATATGTGTACGCTACCCAATAATACTTCAACCTATATTAAGACGCCAACAACTATGATTAAGCTACGGGGAGATTCAAACGTATTCTAACGTTAGTAACTCCTTTCTAGATGTTTAGGCGATGTTTTCTCTTGTATCTAAACCAACCACATACTACCAATACAACATCAATAATTATGTGTTCAATACCAATCCGGACAGCCCACACAATATTCTAAACAACCCACATTCATAACATGCAATAACGATTCACATACGGTTTCGACATTCTCAAGTTACTTTTATTAGTTTGTAGCCTTAACGTTTGCATGTAACAACTTATAACAGCCCATCCAACATACAATATGATGTATACTCTTAACTTATAATTATTCTTTCCAACTTAATGAAAACACAAGTCCAAAACAGTCCACTACCACAACATGTCCAAAACAGTCTCTAACCGACAACATAACGATGTTCGGAATTCTTGCAAACGTTTACGAACATACTAAGCCAACCACATGCGATTTTTATACATCATTTCATGTCTTCTTTTCATATAATTTCAGTAAGTTATGACCAGCTATCCACACGACAAGTACAACATCAATTCATACGCAACTACGCTATATCGTCATTTCTATAATCCTTACAACAATTCTCAAATGACTTTAGTTTCAACTCCAACCATTAAACACCTTCATTTCCATCATAAAATTCATGATAATAACAATCAAAATATCAAGTAAAAACAGTTCACTAACTTCTTCACAAAACAGTCCACACACGGCTACACCATGCTTCAACATCTCTCACATAAAATCATAGATTCAACCATTTTCATACTAACATAACTTCACCTTTAACCTTCCAATTCTTTTCATTCTTTTTACCATGAGATCTATGATAGTAACAACCATATTTATTAAAGAAAATCAGTCCATTAATTCCACCAAAACAGTCCCTACGGCCAACTAACATTCCAACACCAACTTTCATGATTTTATGCATGCGATTCATGTTCGTCAAGTTACAACCATACTTCAACATCAACACATATAACCCCATAACTACCATCATGTTCCAACATCAACACACCTTATTTCATGCATACAACTTATATTCACACATCTACATCACCCTTAATACATGAAAAGAAAGTTAGATCTTACCTTGACAACTTGACTTCTCTACTTGGCTAGAGTTGGTGACTTGAGATGGAAATGGTTCTTGTTGCTCCAAAGACTATCTTCACGTTTTAGGGACCTTCTAAAGGGTTGAAACACCTTGGAAAATAATTTTTGGATCAAGACTCAAAGGGCTCAAAAATCAGCCCCTTGGCCGAAAGCTTCCTCTTTCTCTCTCTAGGTTTTCTTTCTTTGTTGTGAAGTTGAAATGAATGTAATGGCTGATTCCTTAGTCATTATTTGGTTCAACTTTGATGCCTACAAGTTGGTCACATGCTCCACTTATGGCATGAGTCACTCCATTAACTTTACACTTAAAATTCCATTTTTTTCTACAACTTTAGGCCAAGTGTGGCCAAGCCTCACCTTCTTGTTTCTCCTTTCTTCTTTCTTTTCAATTGTTTACAAGACAATTGTATGTGTGGTGAATGATTCATACACCATCCTTTGTCCATTGTAATTATGCCAAGATGAATGAGCAATATTTAATGTGAAATGATCCCTCCACCATGTTGGGTCTTCCTAAAATAATGTATACTTTCATAAAGTAGTAGATGCTTAAATATTCAAATGCATGCTTCACATGGATGCCTTATTTTCAGTCACTTGGCTGAATTCCACACTCCTTTCTTTCAATTTGGTTGTCCACAATATAATGTAAGTGTAGTGGATGAATCACATTTAAATGTATATTTGTATGTCTCCCATAGTAGTCTTATTTAAGATGACTTTGAGTCATCTTTTGGACATGGCATGTTAATGTTCATATTGGCTCATTGTTGCCACTAATTTTAACTTAACACCACGATTAAGTAGTTCCTAATTTCCATTAATGCTTCTATACCAAACAAAATTTGTAGATAAATTGTGACTTCAAACGAAATCGGAAGTTAAAGTCTCTACTTTGTATCTTGAGATAGTCTTAATACTCAGCCCGACTTGAATCATCCATATCTCCTTACCCCGATATCATTTTGACGAGCTGTTTGTTGCGTTGCAAACTAGACTCGATGAACTTAATTTTAGGCTTTTGAAACACCTTAAAACTCCTCATATACTAGGAGATATGCCTCCTACAATATAGGCTAAAATCGGGTCCGAGATTTTACTGAAATTGTTCCGATTCATTTCGTTTAACTTCTAATCCTCTTCCAACCTCATGTAACCTCTTATACATACATATACACAGTCATTTACATCCATAACAATTCATATACATGTCTCGAAGGGTCCGTAGAATCACAATAACCATAAGTAGAACTCACAAAGCTTCGACGAAACTCCAATCGAAAAAGTATATTCCTATCTTTTGTCCATCTTCTATATCATTACTAATAATCTCAAATACTTTAAAAGGTCACTCACATTACCTCATATACATACTCATAACGCGATTTCAAATCCTTTAGGTTACCAGGTCACCTCGAGATACTTAAGACAACCATATTTATAACGATATTCTTACTAACTCGATTAACTTTCCTTGAACCTTCTTAACTCATTCTTTCTTGTTTTAATACAAGTAGCAAGGATTATTATGGAGTGTGACATTCTCCCCTCCTTTAGAACATTCGTCCTCGCATGTCAAATGAGGACTAAAACTCGTCAATTAAATAACCGAATCACCCGTTATCGCAGACTATAGACAAGCAAGATTTGACCACGAAAAGGGTGTTTTAGGAATATTATGCCTAAAAGTGCTAAACGACCAAATGGGTCGTTACATCGATACCAATTAAACAATCGCTCGTCCTCGAGCGACATGAGAGAATGAACGCCGACGGTAACTAAAGAATCTTTAATAGGACAATGCGGGAAACCTCTACGGAATGCATCATAAACATTTCTCTCTCGCCTTACTAGCCGGAACTCCCTCTAACTTAGATAAAAGACCTAATTTTCATATTTCCAAATTCAAATTTTCCCCCATCCTCGGTTTTCGAATATAAGCACTGCTTTTGTCGAAATGTTCTAATCCTATATAACCAAACCTATGAATGTTATCGATAGGCCCCACAATTTTCCTTAGAACCACACCAACCTTAGAATAAGACGCAAACCTTGCCCACTCGAACTGGTAAAGTATTCTGATTTCACTAACCCTTCTTTCACCATTCTTAAATTTTCTTCGTACCACGACTCCTTAGGAATACATGAAGACCAACCCGAAACCACAACATACTCTTGTCAGGAAAGACTCCTTGCTTTAGCGGAGCAACCTTAAGCGATCCCAACAAACCGATCCACTCATAACCGACCTTGCTAATTCTAAGTCTTACTTACACCTCCAAATCACAATGCAGAAGCATACCACCGAATACCCGCAGCCAAGTTCGTAGGACACCATCCGATCACCCTATAACCTCTTGCGACCATAGTACCTTAAATCACTACCAAGTACTAACGTAACCCATTAATTTAATCATACTTTAACTCAACGGAATCCACAAACCCACTTTTCATGGATAAACCCCAATTTCTACTTTAGAAATTCCGGATTAAAGTTTAAACTAAGGAATTGAATCAAGGGGAAATACTTATATTATGGTTTAGACCTTACTCCATTGAAGGAACTTGGAGAACGCCTTTGAATTCTCCTAAGTCCAAGCTTTCAATATTATGAGAACCCAAAAGCAACATTAATAACAAAAATGCCCAGCTGTTCTGCCTTGTTTCTCGTGCCAACTGATCCCAAAACTCGCTTTTGATGCTTCCAACGGATACCTTGTGAAATTTCACTCAAGTTAGGCTTTTGAATCACTCAATTTGACCTTATAATGAATGAGATATGGTGGTTTAAAGTTTTTGGAAAGACTGCAGATTTTTTATACACATTTCAGTAGCAATTTCGCAACTTTTAAGCAAAATTACACCAGAAAAACTAGCAGTGAATTCCTTTAGTAAAATTGTCATATCTCCCTCATATGATGGCGAAACGCGAGGAGACTTGTTGCTACAGCTCCGAAATTACGATACGGATCTAACGATTCAATCGAAACACAAAACAAAGGTTGTTTGCTCATTATGGTACCTTTTTGCTCAAAACGACGTCGGAACAAAAAAAAAACAAACATCATACAACCCGAATACGTCCGAAACTCATCGGAATCAAATCAAAGTTTGTGGACAAGTCCAAAATCATCATACGAACCTGCTCGAACTCTCAAAACATCCAAACGGGATCATTTTGATCCGTTTTTATCAAGGTGAACTCAAATTTGTTGACTTAACCAGTTTCTCAACCAATGACTCAAATCACACCCGAACCTCTCTGGAACCAAACCAACTACTCGACTAAGTCATAAATCACATTCTAGACTTAAAAGAACTATCAGAATTCAATTTCGGCCACGTTTACTCAAAAGTCAACTTTCGCTCCACTTAGAACTTCAAAATTTCAAAACTTATATTTTCTTCTCTCGATTCTCATCCGATCTCCTTGGGAATGACACCACCAATCCCCATAAGCCATAAACATCAATATTAACCGAATCAATAAATTTTGAATCCGAGTCTTATTTCGTTCCGTGACCATCTTTTCATCATAAAGAGGCATATTTAATGCTAAAACCATTTTAATTATCAAAAGCTAACCAAACGAACTCTAAAATTAGTTCCATCAATTTTCGCAAGGTCATAAATAATATTTCAAATCTAATAATCTTCAAATCGCCAATCGAATACGTTTTCCCAAAATAAATAATTTATCCAAATAATTGAATTCCAAAATTTTCATAATGAAACCTTCTCTCAAAGTGGATCAAATGATATCCGTTGACTTCAATTATTTTTTTTTGCAAGGTGTCAAAAATAAATACTATGGAGCTTCTAGAATGGACGATACGTCAAAAAGATAATCGATTTTCAAACGACCGCTCACGCTTCAAACTCGTTAATATTCTCATATTCTTTCGTCGAAGTACCCTTGCCAAAAATCCTTAATGGAAATAATTCCCTTTCTCCTTAGTTCATAAGTTCACTAACGTGATCACTGATATCTAAAAGTATTTCACCATTAGTACTAGTCACACCATCATCATTCTGTTACCGTAAATAATTTCATTGACCCATGCCTTATTCAATAGTCCTCAAAAGGGTGCTCACATATGAATAACCAACCCTTACTTAACTATACCGAACCGTACACATCTAACTAACCGTGTATATATATATATATATATATATATATTTTTTTTTTTTTTACGCCTTTGGCACATCATCACAATAACACTCTTACCAAAATACCATAAGAACTTTTACTTTGCTACACGCTTCCCAAAACCGATCATATCCTTGAACAAATCGCTCTTATTAAGCCATAAATGCATTCTTGCCTCTTTCGAGAAAACCCAATACTATAAATATGGAGGTCCTATGACCCTATGAATCACCTCTCCCATCTCTTCAACCAATCTCACAATAACGAGCCTAATCACAACTCCACACATGAAACCTCAAGTCATAGCTAGAAACCGAACTTAGTCATGCATCTAAATTAGACAACACGGCTCGTATTTTACCACAACATGTCGGAAACAACCGTTCGCACAAGAATTTAAGGACGCAGCTCTCATCATCAAGAAGAAGGTAAAAAGAGAAGTTGAATACCAATTGGGATCAACTAGATACCAATTTGAATGAAGTAGCACGAAATAATGAAAGAATCTGGAATTTTCCTAGATGTCCCATAGCCTCCCAATTATAAGTGTATTGCGCAACACACCCATAAGTAGGACTCTACTAGACATTGCTCTTGTACTTATAGACCGGGTAACCTAAGCTCGATACCAACTTGTCACGACCCAAATCATGGATCATGCGGGCACCCACACTAACCCTCCGTGGGCGAACCCTTCGTATAACTACCTTAATTTGATACAACATGCGGAATAAATATTGTTATTATAAGAAATTCCCAAAATCCGGTCTAGACTCATACAAGAGCTTCTAAGAAGTTTACAATTTGAATAGTTAACGGACCAACCGGATACGACTCACTTTGAAGGATAGAGAACAACGAGAATCTAAGGAGAGACTCGGGTTGCAGTAATAGCTCACCCAAACGTCTTTGACGAATGCCTCGAAACGGTCGTGAGACTCCGAACATCACCTCGAAAATAACTCTACACTCCAAGGAGTGTAGCAAAGAGTAGTATGAGCACAACACTAGGCTCGTAGGTATCATAGGCCGACAATGGTTAGTTCACGCATATAAACAAGAAGCAACTAACAAGTAAAGATAAGTAATCAAACACAAACACACATCTAGCACATGAGAAAGTCTTGCATTAACGATAGTCAAGGGATCTCATTATCTCGGATTATAAGCCTAGGAGAATTCTATAAACCTCGATTCCATCCAACCTTTAAAATAAATACTCACAAACAACAACTCGCAATTCACAAATCAAGAATCAATCGCAGAATGTGCCATGCAATGACATGAATGACCATTCAAATGGAGTGCTATGCAATGCAATGCAATGTCGTGCTATGTAAATGTTATGCAATGCGATAGTCACTTCTCACACTCCACTCCCCGTACACACATGCTATGGCAATGCCTCATAGTCATGACCCATGGGGACCCGCGAAGTCCATGTACCACTCGCTCCGGAATATAACCTCGGATCACGAGCACACTCTCACGATCCCTAAAAGACCTCGGGCATCGGACACTCCATCGTTCCCGCAAGAAACCTCGGGCAACAAACACTCATCTCTCTTTACCCTCCTAAGCAAAGACCTCTGAGTCTCTCAATCACTCTCCTCACCATTATAACAACATAAGAGTAATATGAAAGCATGTCATGCATGATATCGCCTCTAACTATATCACCAATATGCAATAAACAAGTACAAGTCATATTATTGCCCACGGCTCAATCATCAATATTACCCTTCCCTTTCACAGGTGAGGGAACTAGTATGTGATAAAGATACAACTAGGTGATAATTACATCACATAGCACATAGAATATGGGATGCATGCCTCGCATGGAATCAACCTCAATAATCACCGCAATCATAGGTTCCATAGATTCATACTAGGGATTGCAATTCAATATTCAATTCTCGCAATAACCTTCCTCTTCCATATGACCAAAATGGGATAACAAGAGAGAGAGAATTATATCAAATACATGAAATCACAATACAATGACAGCTCACATAACAATATCGTAATAATGGCGACGAGCCCACCCGCATTACAATAATGGCGACAAGCCCACATAACAAGATATCACAATAATGGCAACAAGCCCACATAACAAAATTTGGTAATACCAACCTAGATGGAATTTACCTCCACACCATGCCCGAAGGCCTATCATGCTTTCCCGTCAATCACTACTATTTACATACGTTTCGCTAACCGGAGTCAGAGACATAAAGTAAACCGTAACCTACCTCAATGCCTGTGTCACGAACTCCCATGCCAAAGCTTTTTCCTTCAATGCTTCCGATCGACAAGGTCTTTAGTGCTTATTCGTCACACACTATGTGTACGCTACCCAATAATACTTCAACCTATATTAAGACGCCAACAACTATGATTAAGCTACGGTGAGATTCAAACGTATTCTAACGTTAGTAACTCCTTTCTAGATGTTTAGGCGATGTTTTCTTGTATCTAAACCAACCACATACTACCAATACAACATCAATAATTATGTGTTCAATACCAATCCGGACAGCCCACACAATATTCTAAACAACCCACATTCATAACATGCAATAACGATTCACATACGGTTTCGACATCCTCAAGTTACTTTTATTAGTTTGTAGCTTTGACGTTTGCATGTAACAACTTATAACAGCCCATCCAACATACAATATGATGTATACTCTTAACTTATAATTATTCTTTCCAACTTAATGAAAACACAAGTCCAAAACAGTCCACTACCACAACATGTCCAAAAAAAGCTCTCTAACCGACAACATAACGATGTTCGGAATTCTTGCAAACGTTTACGAACATACTAAGCCAACCACATGCGATTTTTATACATCATTTCATGTCTTCTTTTCATATAATTTCAGTAAGTTATGACCAGCTATCCACACGACAAGTACAACATCAATTCATACGCAACTACGCTATATCGTCATTTCTATAATCCTTACAACAATTCTCAAACGACTTTAGTTTCAACTCCAACCATTAAACACCTTCATTTCCATCATAAAATTCATGATAATAACAATCAAAATATCAAGTAAAAACAGTTCACTAACTTCTTCTCAAAACAGTCCACACACGGCTACACCATGCTTTAACATCTCTCACATAAAATCATAGATTCAACCATTTTCATACTAACATAACTTCACCTTTAACCTTCCAATTCTTTTCATTCTTTTTACCATGAGATCTATGATAGTAACAACCATATTTATTAAAGAAAATCAGTCCATTAATTCCACCAAAACAGTCCCTACGGCCAACTAACATTCCAACACCAACTTTCATGATTTTATGCATGCGATTCATGTTCGTCAAGTTACAACCATACTTCAACATCAACACATATAACCCCATAACTACCATCATGTTCCAACATCAACACACCTTATTTCATGCATACAACTTATATTCACACATCTACATCACCCTTAATACATGAAAAGAAAGTTAGATCTTACCTTGACAACTTGACTTCTCTACTTGGCTAGAGTTGGTGACTTGAGATGGAAATGGTTCTTGTTGCTCCAAAGACTATCTTCACGTTTTAGGGACCTTCTAAAGGGTTGAAACACCATGGAAAATAATTTTTGGATCAAGACTCAAAGGGCTCAAAATCAGCCCCTTGGCCGAAAGCTTCCTCTCCTCTCTAGGTTTTCTTTCTTTGTTATGAAGTTGAAATGAATGTAATGGCTGATTCCTTAGTCATTATTTGGTTCAACTTTTGATGCCTACAAGTTGGTCACATGCTCCACTTATGGCATGAGTCACTCCATTAACTTTACACTTAAAATTCCATTTTTTTCTACAACTTTAGGCCAAGTGTGGCCAAGCCTCACCTTCTTGTTTCTCCTTTCTTCTTTCTTTTCAATTGTTTACAAGACAATTGTATGTGTGGTGAATGATTCATACACCATCCTTTGTCCATTGTAATTATGCCAAGATGAATGAGCAATATTTAATGTGAAATGATCCCTCCACCATGTTGGGTCTTCCTTAAATAATGTATACTTTCATAAAGTAGTAGATGCTTAAATATTCAAATGCATGCTTCACATGGATGCCTTATTTTCAGTCACTTGGCTGAATTCCACACTCTTCTTTCTTTCAATTTGGTTGTCCACAATATAATGTAAGTGTAGTGGATGAATCACATTTAAATTTATATTTGTATGTCTCCCATAGTAGTCTTATTTAAGATGACTTTGAGTCATCTTTTGGACATGGCATGTTAATGCTCATATTGGCTCATTGTTGCCACTAATTTTAACTTAACACCACAATTAAGTAGTTCCTAATTTCCATTAATGCTTCTATACCAAACAAAATTTGTAGATAAATTGTGACTTCAAACGAAATCGGAAGTTAAAGTCTCTACTTTGTATCTTGAGATAGTCTTAATACTCAGCCCGACTTGAATCATCCATATCTCCTTACCCCGATATCATTTTGACGAGCTGTTTGTTGCGTTGCAAACTAGACTCGATGAACTTAATTTTAGGCTTTTGAAACACCTTAAAACTCCTCATATACTAGGAGATATGCCTCCTACAATATAGGCTAAAATCGGGTCCGAGATTTTACCGAAATTGTTCCGATTCATTTCGTTTAACTTCTAATCCTCTTCCAACCTCATGTAACCTCTTATACATACATATACACAGTCATTTACATCCATAACAATTCATATACATGTCTCGAAGGGTCCGTAGAATCACAATAACCATAAGTAGAACTCACAAAGCTTCGACGAAACTCCAATCGAAAAGTATATTCCTATCTTTTGTCCATCTTCTATATCATTACTAATAATCTCAAATACTTTAAAAGGTCACTCACATTACCTCATATACATACTCATAACGCGATTTCAAATCCTTTAGGTTACCAAAGTCACCTCGAGATACTTAAGACAACCATATTTATAACGATATTCTTACTAACTCGATTAACTTTCCTTGAACCTTCTTAACTCATTCTTTCTTGTTTTAATACAAGTAGCAAGGATTATTATGGAGTGTGACATTCTCCCCTCCTTTAGAACATTCGTCCTCGCATGTCAAATGAGGACTAAAACTCGTCAATTAAATAACCGAATCACCCGTTATCGCGTACTATAGACAAAGCAAGATTTGACCACTAAAAAGGGTGTTTTAGGAATATTATGCCTAAAAGTGCTAAACGACCAAATGGGTCGTTACATCTATGTCCCTCGGATTTTTGGGCTAGTAGCTCTAGAAACATAAGCTACATTGTTAGAACTCGTATTTTATACGTTTGGAAATTTCAGAGTCGGCGTGGAAAGTTAAGGGCGAGACCATTTTCAAAAATTATTTTAACGTACGAGTAGGTTATGAATATTGGTTATGAATATTGTTAGTGTGGAAATATTGAGAAAGACAAAGGGCGAAACGGGAAATTCATGAAATGGTTGTGGAAATATTAAAAAGGAGGCTAGGGGCAAAATGGTCATTTCACGAGTAATCAAGAAATCTCTTGGAAGGGGCCATGTGGCCGAAAAAAAAAGAGACAAAGAAAGGAATTAGTCATCTTTGGGGAAATTTGGAGAAAATTCAAGAAAAGAAAAGAAAAGTCAAGAAAAAAGAGGAAAATTCTAGAGGAAGAAAAAAATACGAGTCCATACTTGAGGGACTAAGATGTAAATATGGAAAGGTGGTGGAAGTTATATATATATATATATAGGTTCATCTTCTCATTCAAGACACAAAAAAAAAAAAAAAAGAGAGAGATGAAGAGGAGGTGCCAAGGCCATTCGGCCAAAGCAAGAGAAAAAGAAAGAAAAGAAAAAAAAAATTCAAGTCTTCAATCCTTGGTCCAAAAATTATGTTCTTCAGGTATTTCTACTAATTCAAGGATGCTCTTCAATGTGGTATAATTGTTGAAGCAAGAGAATTACTCTTGGTGCAAAATTCCAACCTTAGCTAAGTTGAGAAGTTATGAGAGGTAAGATTTCATCTTCTTTTATATGTTATGAAGAGTTTGTTCATGTTAGGGTATGTGGAAATGGATGAAATTCATGGAAATATGGAAGTTGTGAACATGGCCGAGTGTGCATGGCATTGACCGTGTGTGTGTGATATCATGCTAGAAAATTTAATTAATTTTATGTAGTGTGTTGGTTGTTGTTGTAATGTATGGGAAAAGATGGAAAATTCATGAAATATGTTGTTGTTGTGGTGTGGCCGAATGGGGTGTGGTTTGACAAGCCATGGTGATTTAATTTATTTGGTATTTTATTTGTTGTTATTATGGATTCCATGATGAAAAATGTAAGTTTGGTGGTTTGGAACAAACTGGTCATTGATATGAGAATGTTGAAGAAGTTAATACAATATTAGTTTGAATTCTTACATTGCATGAATGGTGTGGTTGGTGCATGGTTATGGATGTGGTTTATGAATCTAGAACAAGAAAAATGTGTGGTTAAATCCTTGTTGAAGATTTCTGGTATCATTGAACCATTGTGAATATTGTAAGTGTTGTTAGAATAATTGTTGGAATTGTTGTTGATGGTTTGGCCGGGTTAAATTCCCGGATTGTTGTTGATTGAAATTGGTCAAGTTGAACTTGGTGGGATGGAGTATTTATAGGGGAAACGCTGTCGAAAATTTCGAGTAGACAAGTGCCACCTTAAGATTCCACTTCTAAAATGCTCTAATTAAGGTTTGGTAAATGTGACCAATTTGTAGATTTTGGTGGATCCGGAACTTGAATTTGGAGTCGCGCATGCAGGCTGAAAAGGTATGTAAGGCTTACCTCTTCTTTCTTTGGCATGTCTTAGATGTAATAGGCTTGAATACGTGTCTCGGGGACCACTCTAATTCTAGAAATCCGAGCTTGAATTTGACTACTATTCATTCAGTAAAATTGAATTAAATGCTTATGAATAGTTGAAAGAATTGTCTAAACACCTAGAACATGCATGAATAGGATCCGTTTACCCTAAAATCTCTCATAAGTCATGTCATGAAACATATTATACGTAAATGTGTACGCCACCTCATTTGACTCGAGGTGGGCCCACTATTCCCTAATTTCCTCCTATGGCTCCATTTGTCTTATTTCCGTATTACGCTAAAAGGAAACTTTTGGACATCATTCCGACTACTAAATAATAGTTGTTTTAACTAATCCCTCGATTCCAAGGCATGATTTTCTTTCATAAAAGTTCCTAAATGTTTTCCAAAGTATTTATTCTTCTCCAAATCCAAGTTTTACAATTTTTTTGAAAGTTTCTATATCTAGAACGACGACTACAATTTTACAATGACAAAGATGATGCTAAATATGAGAAAATGTCTATGACACGATATGACATGACATGATATGATACGATATGACGTGATATGAGATGATATGATATGATATGATATGATATGATATGTTCTACGTTCTCTTAATGTTATTCTCATCGTGGGTAGTCTCGCCTTATGATTATCGTTCCTTCAAGCGAGTATGACAACCATGATTATTCCATAATGTAATCGGAGGTTTCCGACCTTACGTCACTCCGACGAATACATGACTTTCTTTGGGCTCTCACGCATGCCATACCCGTATATGTACACGGGTTGGGGATGGGATACACGTATATGTGGGGAATGGGGAAGGGACACATATTTCATTGCCACCGGTCGGCTTATCATCCCGACGCGGGATGCCGGACGCGGGATTTATGGGCGAGTCGGAGTATTTCGGCACAACGTGGGCGAGCCGATCGGTTCGCGCCATGATGCCATATGACCGTACAAGCATGCATGGCATCCGCCCCCATAGGCACTCATATGCACAAAGTTACTCGTTATCCTATGATATATTCTATGTTTCTATGCGGATATTGTTCATATGTACAAGTCATTCCTTTACTCCTCACGATATGATACCCCGTTATTATTCATGCTTATATCTCTTACTATCGCTATTCCGCCTTACATGCTCGCGCACATAGCTCGTATCGACCCCTCTTCTTCTGGGGCTGCGTTTCATGCCGCGTTGTGTGCACCTGCATTTAGCCGAGGCTTGCATAGAAGATGTCCAAGAGAGTTGGTAGGCTCCACTTGTCCCGGAGTGCCGCCGAGTCGAGTATGTGCCTTTGTGCGCTTGTTCGAAGTTAGAGACTTTGCGAGTGAGTCGTGGGTCTAGAGTGTCAGTTTTGGAAGACGGTCCCACTAGCCGATGGGTGTTTATCATACATTATGTTATGGAGTCCTTACGCTTACAGACTGCGTTTAATTTGAGAAACGTCAAAAAGATTTTGAGAATTTTACTATGTATTTTATCTTTATGTGATTTAAGCATCCAAAGAGCATATGTAAGTAACAAGAGTCCGCGGGTTCATTCGCTCCGAATACTGGTCGGTGCCCATCACACCCTAGTAAGATCGGGTGACAAAGTGGTATCGAGCAGGCCTGGTCTAAGGGTTGTCCAAAGTCGTGAACCGGTGAGAGTCCCGTTTATGGGGTGGCCGCCACATTTATAAACAAGGAGGTCAAGCCGCGGGGCATCTAGGAATTATTGACCTTCTTTTGTCATTAGATCGTGCAAGGATAGAGCCAAGACAGGGAAGTAAGATTCATTATATTAATCGTTGATTTCCGTAGGCACCCGCAAGACGTTAAAAGGCGAAGGATGATATGGAAGTCAAACGAGGTGAGACCGGATGGATTATATTTGTTCGTCATATTGAGATGGGCGGACAGAAATCGTCATACATGCAGGCGAAGGTGAACATCGTGAATTAAAAAGGGCAAAACGGTCATTGTAGAAGAAAGGACGTATTACGAAAATATCTCGGAAGTTGTAAAGTTTTGATTGCCGATTGAGTAGTAAAGGCCATGTGAGAAAGCGGACACAAAAATCGTTGTTAAGGCACCGAATTCACCAAAGTTTCGAGTGTTAAGCGTGCTCAAAGGGAGCAATTTCAGATGGGCGACTTCGGGAAGTAAACTGTTTTTACAAATTGAGATATAAGGGACAAACGGAAGCTAAGAGTGACCCAAGGGAAATCGAGTATACTGAATGGCCGGGAAGCTATACGGGGTCACATAAAAATGAGAATAAAGGAGAGACATGGGATACACTACAACACAAACGCGTAGTCAAGGAAGAATTACGAGCAAGCGAACTAAGGAAATGAAAGACTAATAAGGATGGGAATGTGGACAAAAGGATGACATAGATGGAAGATAAAAGAAAAACTTAGGATAAGAAGTTATGCCGGATGCTGCATGGAGTTAGAAGCATAAAAGATGAGAAACAAGGTATAAACGAAGGCTTTATAAAGATTGCTGTATAAGGAGCTCCCTTAAAGGGGGGAGACCATATTATATTAGACCTAAAAGGAACCGCAACACTATCAAGTGTCGAAAAAAGAAACCTATTAGCTTGAATCGTAGTTCAAAATATGTTGGTACGTCGTCAGATACTGGGAGAAAAGTAGAAACGTAAGTAACAAATGAAAAACCAAGAGACGGATAGCTTTAGAGTAGGAAGTAAATTATAGCCGATCGTTAAGTAAAGACTACGTACTAAGACATGGCTTTTGTTAAGACATGTGACGAATAATAATGAAAGAAAGGACTCCGGAAAGGACAGATAACAAGTAGATATGGCGAAGTAGGAAAACCTATGACATGGAGCAAGGACTCATGAAAAGGCGAGGAGTTCGATTATGAGGAAAATAGGGTGAAGAATAAGGAACGGACATAAAGGAAAGAGCAGCCTATAAAAGGAATCCCCCGAAATATTATAACGCCCTATATGAGCAATCTTGAACATTCGAGGACGAATGTTCTAGCGGGGGAGGATGTTATAACTCGTATTTTATACGTTTGGAAATTCTCGTCGTGGCGTGGCAGTTAAGGGCGAGACCATTTTCAAAATTATTTTAACGTACGAGTAGGTTATGAATATTGGTTATGAATATTGTTAGTGTGGAAATATTGAGAAAGACAAAGGGCGAAACGGAAATTCATGAAATGATTGTGGAAATATTAAAAAAGGCTAGGGGCAAAATGGTCATTTCACGAGTAATCAAGAAATTTCTTGAAGAAAAAGGAATTAGTCATCTTTGGGGAAATTTGAAGAAAATTCAAAAAAAAAGAAAAGAAAAGTAAAGAAAAAAAGAGGAAAATTCTAGAGGAAGAAGAAAGAACATGAGTCCATACTGAGAACCAAGATGTAAATATGGAAAGGTAGGAAGATATATATATATATATATATATATATATATATATATATAGGTTCATATTCTCATTCAAGACACAAAAAAAAAAAAAAAAAAAAGAGAGAGAGATGAAGAGGAAAAAGGCCATTCGCCAAAGCAAGAGAAAAAGAAAGAAAAGAAAAAAACATTTCAAGTCTTCAATCCTTGTCCAAAAATTATGTTCTTCAGGTATTTCTACTAATTCAAGGATGCTCTTCAACGTGGTATAATTGTTGAAGCAAAGAGAATTACTTTGGTGCAAAAATTCCAACCTTAGCTAAGTTGAGAAGTTATGAAGGAGAGGTAAGATTTCATCTTCTTTTATATGTTAGGCGAAGAGTTTGTTCTCATGTCAGTAATGTGGAAATGGATGAAATTCATGGAAATATGGAAGTTGTGAACATGGCCGAAAGTGTGTACGGCATTGACCATGCTAATGTGTGATATCATGCTAGAAAATTTAATTAATTTTATGTAGTGTGTTGGTTGTTGTTGTAATGTATGGGAAAAGATGGAAAATTCATGAAATATGTTGTTGTTGTGGTGTAATGAATGGGCGTGGTTTGACAAGCCATGGTGATTTAATTTATTTGGTATTTTATTTGTTGTTATTATGGATTCCATGATGAAAATGTAAGTTTGGTGGTTTGGAACAAACCGGTCATTGGATATGAGAATGTGAAGAAGTTAATACAATATTAGTTTGAATTCTTACATTGCATGAATGGTGTGATCGGTGCATGGTTACGACGTGGTTTATGAATCTAGAACAAGAAACATGCGGGTTAAATCCTTGTCGGGATTTCGGGTATCATTGAACCATCGCTGAATATTGTAAGTGTTGTTAGAATAATTGTTGGAATCGTCGATGGTTTGGCTTGCCAATACCTGATTGTTCGTTGATTGAAATCGTCAAGTTGAACTTGGTGGGATGGAGTATTTATAGGGGAACGGGCCGAATTTCGGTAGACAAGTATGCTACCTTAAGATTCCACTTCTAAAATCGCTTAATTAAGGTTTGCAACGTGACCACAGAGATTTCGTGGATTTGCAAATTGAATTTGGAGTCGTGCATGAGGCGGAAAAGGTATGTAAGGCTTACCTCTTTCTTTCTTTGGCATGTCTTAGATGTAATAGGCTTGAATATGTGTCTCTGGGACCACTCTAATTTAGAAATCCGAAGCTTGAATTTGTCTACTATTCATTCAAGAAATTGAATTAAAAGCTTATGAATAGTCAAAAGAATTGTCTAAACACCTGAACATGCATGAATAGGATCCGTTTACCCTAAAACTCATAAGTCATGTCATGAAACGATTATACGTAAATTGTGCACGCCGTCTCATTTGACTCCGAGGTGGGCCCACTATTCCCTAATTTCCTCCTATGGCTCCATTTGGTTTATTTCGCAAGCGCTTAAAGGAAACTTCGGGACATCATTCACTACTAAATAATAGTTTGCTTAACTAATCCCTCGATTCCAAGGCATGATTTTCTTCATAAAAGTTCCTAAATGTTTTCCAAAGCATTTATTCTTCTCCAAATCCAAGTTTTACAATTTTTGAAAGTTTCTATATCTAGAACGACGACTACAATTTTACAATGACAAAGATGATGCTAAATATGAGAAAATGTCTATGACACGATATGACATGACATGATATGATACGATATGATGTGATATGAGATGATATGATATGATATGATATGATATGATATGATATGATATTATATGATGCGATATGATATGTTCTACGTTCTCTTAATGTTATTCTCCGTGGGTAGTCTCCGCCTTATGATTATCGTTCCTTCAAGGCGAGACATGACAACCATGATTATTCCATAATGTAATTGGAGGTTTCCGACCTACGTCACTCCATCGAATACATGACTCTTTCGTGGCCTCACACGCTATACCCGTATATGCATATTTGGTCGGGGGATGGGACACGTATATGCGGGAATGGGAGTGGACACACATGTTTCATTGCCACTCGGTCGCCTTGCTTATCATCCCGGACGCGGATGCCCGGACGCTGGATTTATGGGCGAGTATAGCATTTACGCAACGCCGGGAAGCCGATCATCTGTACATGATACCATATGACTGCATAAGCACGATGGCATCCGCCCCCACGGGCACCTATAGCGCACGTGTTACTGTCATCCTACGCATATGTCTCCGCTCTACGCGCATATTGTTCATATGCACAGTGTCATTCCTTTACCTCACGATATGATATCCCGTTATTATTCATGCTTATATCTCTTACTATGCCGGCTATTCCCGCCTTTACATGCTCGCAGGCATTTTGCTCGACCCCTCTCTTCTTCGGGGTCGCGCGTTTCTCTTCATGCCGCGCGCGTGCATCTGCATGAGGCCGGGAGGCTTGTATAGAAGATGTCCGCGAGAGTTGGTAGGCTCCGCTTGTCCCGGAGGCCGCCGAGTCGAGAGCATGTGGTTGCAGGTTTGTTCGAAGTTAGAGACTTTGGCAGAGCGTAGTCGCGGGTCTGTAGGTCGGAGCAAGCACGGTCCCACTAGCCGAATGGGTATTTATCATACATTATAAAAGCGGAGTCCTTACGCTGCATCGCGTTTAATTTGAGAAACGTCAAAAAGATTTTGAGAATTTTACTATGTATTTTATCTTTATTTGATTTAAGTATCCAAAGAGAATATGTGAGTAACAAGAGTCCGTTGGCCCGCCGGCCACGCGGGGTCGGTGCCCATCACACCCTAAGAAGACGGGCGTGACATACATCTTCTTCTTTGCTACTCAGTGGCACTGTGATGCGCCCGATCTATTTAATACACCGACAATCCTGCTGTCTTTGAGGCCATCTTCGATGTCTTCTCCAACTCGCGACTAAATCTAGCAAAGAAGTTTCCTTTCATAGTTATCATTTTGTCAAAATAAATTACTGGGTACCGTGTGATAAATAATGTTTACTAAATTTCAAATTTTCGGGGGTTTGCACACACCCCGTCTCCCCGGGGGCCGGCAATTCCGGGTTTTCGGGACCGAAGAATTTTCTCCAATGGAAGCGATCGGGGCATTTTTCCCTTTAAAAGTAAAATCTTTCCATAAAAGAACCCCCGCCATATTTCCCATGTTTTCCCATGGGCCGGGCTTGTGAGATAAACCACTCCATACCCATTCAGAAAGACTTCCGAATAATCTCGAGAAAACTTCTTTCCCCTTTAAAGGTGAAAGCTTTTAAGGGGCCGGGTTGGTCCTTTGAAATGGTCAAATTTAGGAATTTTGGTTTTGGAGCCCCAGCCCCGGATGTTGCACAAATCGGGTATCTTAGCCCTTTTCCAGACCCTTTCGTTCGAATTTTTTATTTTTTTCGTCTTGTCTATTCTTGCCTCAAAAATATTTCCATTTTCCGGTCCGGAAGGGTCAAATGGGGGCATAGTCTTGGTAACATTTGGTTACAAAGGGGGGATTTGGAATTTTCCCCCCCCGGGGCTTGATAAACATTTTTTTGGGGATGGTTTTGGTGGAGTGTTTAGAAAAGGGGGGTTTGGTTGAAGGAATCCCCCAAAAAGGGTTGTGTTTTGGCTCGGAGTTTGAAAAGTAGCCCCACTGGTTTGGGGAAAAGGTCGGGGTTGGTAATTCAAGATTTGGGAAAAAGGGGGGAGGCCTTCCCCGGTATTGTAGCATTTTTTTTTTCCTCCTCACGGGGCCCTTTTCCAAAATTCTCCCAAATTTCCTCTTGCCGGGGAACGCTTCTTCAAACATTCCCCCTATGTCTGTTGGGGGACCCCCTAAAGGGGCCCATTTTGGTTGTTGTTTGGTGGGGAGCCGGCATGTTTTCTTCGGGGTTTGGACGTTGCCGCTCTTTTGAAAGGGGGCGGGGCCCCGGGAAACGACCCCCGTTTAAGAGAAAACAACTCAAAAACTCCCAAATTGTGTTATTTTAAGTACGAAACACAAATATCGCGTTGTTTGCGTTTTTAACACATAGATTAATATTTTTTATTTCGCTCTTGATTGATTTTAAATTCGAGGGTATTGTGGTTTTCACGACCCGGGCCCTGACGGGGGGGTAATATCAACCCCACCTCTTATCATGTAATCCCAATTTTTTTGGGGGGCCATAGAAGCAAACATTCCCTTTCTCCACTAATCATTAATAACATACCTACAGTGTGTAAATTTTTCCAAAAGTTATACAACC
Source organism: Lycium ferocissimum (assembly GCF_029784015.1). Lineage (NCBI taxonomy): Eukaryota > Viridiplantae > Streptophyta > Magnoliopsida > Solanales > Solanaceae > Lycium > Lycium ferocissimum. The sequence continues at coordinate 64,050,223 of NC_081352.1, forward strand.
TAAAGGCGAGCGGGACTACAAAACATTTGGTACACGTTTGCTACGAGCCTCTAAATAAGTATATGTTCCAAAATCGGGGGTTCCCCCGGAAGT
>NC_081352.1:64050415-64062956 GCF_029784015.1 Lycium ferocissimum
GACAAGCCCACAAAATTTTTGGTAATACCAACCCAGATAAAATTTACCCCCCGCCCTTCCCAAAAGGCCTATCTTTTTCCCCGTCCCCTTTACCTTTTTACATACGTTTGCTAACCGGAGTCTAGACATAAAGTAAACGTAACCTACTCGATGCCCGACCGGGTGTCACGAACTCCCATGCCCGCTTTTCAGCACGAAGTGCTTCGTCGGACAAGGTCTTTAGTGCTTATTAAATCGCACACTATGTGTACGCTACCCAATAATACTTCAACCTATATTAGACGCCAACAACTATGGTTGCTTTCACAGAGATTCAACGTATTCGAACGTTTAGTAACTCCTTTCTAGATGTTTAGGCGATGTTTTCTCTTGTATCTAAACCAACCACATACTACCAATACAACATCAATAATTATGTATTCAATACTAATCAGGACAGCCAGCGCAATAATTCTAAACAACCCACATTCATAACATGCAATAACGATTCACATCACAGTTTCGACATCCTCAAGTTAATTTTATTAGTTTGCTTGCCTTTAATTTGCATGTAACAACTTATAACTGACCATCCAACATACAATATGATGTATACTTAACTTATAATTATTCTTTCCAACTTAATGAAAACACAAGTCCAAAGCAGTCCATTACCACAACATGTCCAAAACACAGTCTCAATCGACAACATAACGATGTTCTGAATTCTTGCAAACGTTTACGAACATACTAAGCCAACCACGCGATTTTTTATACATCATTTCATGTCTTCTTTTCATATATAATTTCAGCAAATTATGACCAGCTATCCACAAGACAAGTACAACATCAATTCATACGCAACTTCGCATATCGTCATTTTTATAATCAACATTCTCAAACGACTTTAGTTTCAACTCCAACCATTAAACACCTTCATTTCCATCATAAAATTCATGATAATAACAATCAAAATATCAAGTAAAACAGTTCACTAACTTCTTCAAAAACAGTCCACACACGGCTACACCATTGCTTTAACATCTCTCACATAAAATCATAGATTCAACCATTTCATACTAACATAACCGCCTTTAACCTTCCAATTCTTTTCATTCTTTTACCATGAGATCTATAGATAGTAACAACCATATTTATTAAAGAAAATCAGTCCATTAATTCCACCAAGCGATTACAAATGATAACGTTTCTTCGCCTTTCGGCGATTTTATAAATGCGATTAAATGTTGATCAAGTTACAACCATACTTCAACATCAACACATATAACCCCATAACTACCATCATGTTTAACATCAACACACCTTATTTCATGCATACAACATATTCACACATCATCCACCCATGGCAATACTGAAAAGAAAGTTAGATCTTACGCCCATGACTTGACTTCTCTACTTGGCTAGAGTTGGTGACTTGAGATGGAAATGGTTCTTGTTGCTCAAAGACTATCTTCACGTTTTAGGGACCTTTAAAAGGTTGAACACCATGGAAAATAATTTTTTGGATCAAGACTCAAAGGCTCAAAAATCAGCCTTGGCCAGCTTCCTCTTTCCTCTCTAGTTTTTTCTTTCTTTGTTATGAAGATTGAAATAAGATATATTGGCTGATTCCTTAGTCATTATTTGGTTCAACTTTGATGCCTACAAAGTTGGTCACATGCTCCACTTATGGCATGAGTCACTCCATTAACTACGCTTAAAATTCCATTTTCTACAACTTTAGGCCAAGTGTGGCAAGCCTCACCTTCTTGTTTCTCCTTTTCTTCTTTCTTTTCCAATTGTTTACAAGACAATTGTATGTGTGAGTGAATGATTCATACACCATCCTTTGTCCATTTAATTATGCCAAGATGAATGAGCAATATTTAATGTGAAATGATCCCTCCACCATGTTGGGTCTTCCTTAAATAATGTATACTTTCATAAAGTAGTAGATGTAAATATTCAAATGCATGCTTCACATGGATGCCTTATTTTCAGTCACTTGGCTGAATTCCACACTCCTTTCTTTCAATTTGGTTGTCCACAATATAATGTAAGTGTAGTGGATGAATCACATTTTAAATTTATATTTGTATGTCTCCCATAGTAGTCTTATTTAAGATGACTTTGAGTCATCTTTTGGACATGGCATGTTAATGCTCATATTGGCTCATTGTTGCCACTAATTTTAACTTAACACCACAATTAAGTAGTTCCTAATTTCCATTAATGCTTCTATACCAAACAAAATTTGTAGATAAATTGTGACTTCAAACGAAATCGGAAGTTAAAGTCTCTACTTTGTATCTTGAGATAGTCTTAATACTCAAGCCCGACTTGAATCATCCATATCTCCTTACCCCGATATCATTTGACGAGCTGTTTGTTGCATTTGCAAACTAGACTCGATGAACTTAATTTTAGGCTTTTGAAACACCTTAAACTCCTCATATACTAGGAGATATGCCTCCTACAATATAGGCTAAAATCGGGTCCGAGATTTTACTGAAATTGTTCCGATTCATTTCGTTTAACTTCTAATCCTCTTCCAACCTCATGTAACCTCTATACATACATATACACAGTCATTTACATCCATAACAATTCATATACATGTCTCGAAGGGTCGTAGAATCACAATAACCATAAGTAGAACTCACAAGCTTCGACGAAACTCCAATCGAAAAGTATATTCCTATCTTTTGTCCATCTTCTATATCATTACTAATAATCAAATACTTTAAAAGGTCACTCACATTACCTCATATACATACTCATAACGCGATTTCAAATCCTTTAGGTTACTGTGTCACCTCGAGATACTTAAGACAACCATATTTATAACGATATTCTTACTAACTCGATTAACTTTCCTTGAACCTTCTTAACTCATTCTTTCTTGTTTTAATACAAGTAGCAAGGATTATTATGGAGGTGACATTCTCCTCCTTTAGAACATTCGTCCTCGCATGTCAAATGAGGACTAAAACTCGTCAATTAAATAACCGAATCACCCGTTATCGCAGACTATAGACAGCAAGATTTGACCACGAAAAGGGTGTTTTAGGAATATTATGCCCTAAAGTGCTAAACGACCAAATGGGTCGTTACATCTATGTCCCTCGGATTTTTGGGCTAGTAGCTCTAGAAACATAAGCTACATTGTTAGAACTCGTATTTTATACGTTTGGAAATTTCGTAGTCGGCGTGGAAAGTTAAGGCGTAGACTATTTTCAAAAATTATTTTAACGTACGAGTAGGTTATGAATATTGGTTATGAATATTGTTAGTGTGGAAATATTGAGAAAGACAAAGGGCGAAACGGGAAATTCATGAAATGATTGTGGAAATATTAAAAAAGGCTAGGGGCAAAATGGTCATTTCACGAGTAATCAAGAAATTTCTTGGAAGAGGCCATGTGGCCGGAAAAAAAAAGGAAAAGAGACAAAGAAAGGAATTAGTCATCTTTGGGGAAATTTGAAGAAAATTCAAGAAAAGAAAAGAAAGTCAAGAAAAAAGAGGAAAATTCTAGAGGAAGAAGAAAAGGAACATGAGTCCATACTTGAGGGACTAAGATGTAAATATGGAAAGGTGGTGGAAGTTATATATATATATATATAGGTTCATCTTCTCATTCAAGACACAAAAAAAAAAAAAGAGAGAGAGATGAAGAGGAGGTGCCAAGGCCATTCGGCCAAAGCAAGAGAAAAAGAAAGAAAAGAAAAAAAAAATTCAAGTCTTCAATCCTTGGTCCAAAGTTGTTCTTCAGGTATTTCTACTAATTCAAGGATGCTCTTCAATGTGGTATAATTGTTGAAGCAAGAGAATTACTCTTTGGTGCAAAATTCCAACCTTAGCTAAGTTGAGAAGTTATGAAGGAGAGGTAAGATTTCATCTTCTTTTATATGTTATGAAGAGTTTGTTCATGTTGGGTATGTGGAAATGGATGAAATTATATGGAAATATGGAAGTTGTGAACATGGCCGAGTGTGCATGGCATTGACCGTGTGTGTGTGATATCATGCTAGAAAATTTAATTAATTTTATGTAGTGTGTTGGTTGTTGTTGTAATGTATGGAAAAGATGGAAAATTCATGAAATATGTTGTTGTTGTGGTGTGGCGAATGGGTGTGTGGTTTGACAAGCCATGGTGATTTAATTCTATTTGGTATTTTATTTGTTGTTATTATGGATTCCATGATGAAAAATGTAAGTTTGGTGGTTTGGAACAAACTGTCATTGATATGAGAATGTTGAAGAAGTTAATACAATATTAGTTTGAATTCTTACATTGCATGAATGGTGTGGTTGGTGCATGGTTATGGATGTGGTTTATGAATCTAGAACAAGAAAAATGTGTGGTTAAATCCTTGTTGAAGATTGGCGGTATCATTGAACCATTGTGAATATTGTAAGTGTTGTTAGAATAATTGTTGGAATTGTTGTTGATGGTTTGGCCGGTTAAATTCCCGGATTGTTGTTGATTGAAATTGGTCAAGTTGAACTTGGTGGGATGGAGTATTTATAGGGGAAAATTTGCCGAAATTTCGGTAGACAAGTGCTACCTTAAGATTCCACTTCTAAAATGCTCTAATTAAGGTTTGGTAAATGTGACCAATTTGTAGATTTTGGTGGATCCGGAACTTGAATTTGGAGTCGCGCATGAGGCGGAAAAGGTATGTAAGGCTTACCTCTTCTTTCTTTGGCATGTCTTAGATGTAATAGGCTTGAATACGTGTGCTGGGACCACTCTAATTCTAGAAATCCGAGCTTGAATTTGACTACTATTCATTCAGTAAAATTGAATTAAATGCTTATGAATAGTTGAAAGAATTGTCTAAACACCTAGAACATGCATGAATAGGATCCGTTTACCCTAAAACTCTCATAAGTCATGTCATGAAACATATTATACGTAAATTGTGTACGCCACCTCATTTGACTCGAGGTGGGCCCACTATTCCCTAATTTCCTCCTATGGCTCCATTTGTCTTATTTCCGTATTACAGTTAAAGGAAACTTTTGGACATCATTCCGACTACTAAATAATAGTTGTTTTAACTAATCCCTCGATTCCAAGGCATGATTTTCTTCATAAAAGTTCCTAAATGTTTTCCAAAGTATTTATTCTTCTCCAAATCCAAGTTTTACAATTTTTTTGAAAGTTTCTATATCTAGAACGACGACTACAATTTTACAATGACAAAGATGATGCTAAATATGAGAAAATGTCTATGACACGATATGACATGACATGATATGATACGATATGATGTGATATGAGATGATATGATATGATATGATATGATATGATATGTTCTACGTTCTCTTAATGTTATTCTCCGTGGGTAGTCTCGCCTTATGATTATCGTTCCTTCAAGGTGAGACATGACAACCATGATTATTCCATAATGTAATCGGAGGTTTCCGACCTTACGTCACTCCGACGAATACATGACTTTCTTTGGGCTCTCATGCATGCCATACCTGTATATGTACATGGGTTGGGGGGATGGGATACACGTATATGTGGGGAATGGGAAGGGACACATATTTCATTGCCACCTGGTCAGCTGGCTTATCATCCCGGACGCGGGATGCCCGGACGCGGGATTTATGGGCGAGCCGGAGTATTTCGGCACAATGTGGGCGAGCCGACTGGTTCGGCGCCATGATGCCATATGACCAGACAAGCATGCATGGCATCCGCCCCCATAGGGCACTCATATGCACGAGTTACTACTCGTTATCCTATGATATGTTCTATGTTTCTATGCAGATATTGTTCATATGTACAGGTCATTCCTTTACCTCACGATATGATATCCCGTTATTATTCATGCTTATATCTCTTACTATGCTGCTATTCCTGCCTTACATGCTCAGTACATAGCTCGTACTGACCCCTCTTCTTCGGGGGGGGTGCGTTTCATGCGCGCGGTGCACCCGGATGAGCCGAGGCTTGCATAGAAGATGTCCGGCAGAGTTGGTAGGCTCCCACTTGTCCCGGAGTGCCGCCGAGTCGGAGTATATGTCTTTGTGCGATTGTTCGAAGTTAGAGACTTTGCGAGACGTAGTCGTGGGTCTAGAGTGTCGGTTTTGGAAGACGGTCCCACTAGCCGATGGGTGTTTATCATACATTATGTTATGGAGTCCTTACGCTTACTGCATCGCGTTTAATTTGAGAAACGTCAAAAAGATTTTGAGAATTTTACTATGTATTTTATCTTTATGTGATTTAAGCATCCAAAGAGCATATGTAAGTAACAAGAGTCCGCGGGTTCATTCGGCTCCGAATATGGGGTCGGGTGCCCATCACACCCTAGTAAGATCGGGGTGTGACAAAGTGGTATCGAGAGCGAGGTCGGTCTAAGGGTTGTCGCAAAGTCGTGTCCCGGTAGAGTCCTGTTTATGGGTGTGAAGCCGGCCACATTTATAAACAGGAGGCTGCGGGGCATCTAGGAATTATTGACCTTCTTTTTGTCATTAGATCGTGCGATAGAGCCAAGACATAGGAAGTAAGATTCATTATATTAATCGTTGATTTCCGTAGGCACCCAGTATCGGCAGAAAAAGGCGAAGGATGATATGGAAGTCAAACGAGGTGAGACTGGATGGATATATTTGTTCTGTTACGTGGAGATGGGCGCCAGACAGGAAATCGTCATACATGCAGGCGGAAGGTGAACATCAGGAATTAAAAAGGGCAAAACGGTCATTGTAGAAGAAAGGACGTATTACGAAAATATCTCGGAAGTTGTAAAGTTTTGATTGGCTTCGGATTGAGTAGTAAAGGCCATGTGAGAAAGCGGACACAAAAATATCAGTGTTAAGGCACCGAATCTCCAAAGTTTCGAGGTTAAGCGTGCTCAGGTGGGAGCAATTTCAGGATGGGTGACCCCCTGGGAAGTAAACTAAAAGTTTTTACAAATTGAGATATAAGGGACAAACGAGAAGCTAAGAGTGACCTAAGGGAAATCAGAGTATACGGAATGGCTGGAAGCTATACGGGGTCACATAAAAATGAGAATAGGGAGAGACATGGATACACAGCTACAACACAAATGCGTAGTCAAGGAAGAATTACGAGCAAGCGAACTAAGGAAATGAAAGGACGAATAGTGGATGGGAATGTGGACAAAAGGATGACATAGATGGAAGATAAAAGAAAACTTAGGATAAGAAGTTGCGGGATGTCGTGCATGGAGTTAGAAGAAAGATGAGAAACAAGGTATAAACGAAGGCTTTATAGAAAGATTGTTGGTATAAGGAGCCCACATCGGGGGGAGACCATATTATATTAGACCTAAAAGGAACCGCAACACTATCAAGTGTCAGAAAAAGAAACCTATTAGCTTGGAATCAGAGTTCAAAATATGTTGGCATGTCGCCAGGATACTTGGGAGAAAAGTAGAAATGAAGTAACAATGAGTGTACCAAGAGACGGATATGAGAGTAAGGAAGTAGCCTATAGCCGATCGTTAAGTAAAGACTACGTACTAAGACATGGCTTTTGTTAAGATGCGGTGACGAATAATAACAGGAAAGAAAGGACCTGGAAAGGACAGGGATAACAAGTTGATATGGCGAAGTAGGAAAACCTATGACATGGAGCAAGGACTCATGAAAAGGGGCGAGGAGTTCGATTATGAGGAAAATAGGGTGAAGAATAAGGAACGGACATAAAGGAAAGAGCGACTATAAAAGGAATCCCCGAAATATTATAACGCCCCATATAAGATAAGGTTGAACATTCGAGGACGAATGTTCTAAAGGGGGGGAGGATGTTATAACTCGTATTTTATACGTTTGGAAATTTCAGAGTCGGCGTGGAAAGTTAAGGGCGAGACCATTTTCAAAAATTATTTTAACGTACGAGTAGGTTATGAATATTGGTTATGAATATTGTTAGTGTGGAAATATTGAGAAAGACAAAGGGCGAAACGGGAAATTCATGAAATGATTGTGGAAATATTAAAAAAGGCTAGGGGCAAAATGGTCATTTCACGAGTAATCAAGAAATTTCTTGGAAGAAAAAGGAATTAGTCATCTTTGGGGAAATTTGAAGAAAATTCAAAAAAAGAAAAGAAAAGTAAAGAAAAAAGAGGAAAATTCTAGAGGAAGAAGAAAAGGAACATGAGTCCATACTTGAGGAACTAAGATGTAAATATGGAAAGGTGGTGGAAGTTATATATATATATATATATATATATATATATATATATAGGTTCATATTCTCATTCAAGACACAAAAAAAAAAAAAAAAAAAAAAGAGAGAGAGATGAAGAGGAGGTGCCAAGGCCATTCGGCCAAAGCAAGAGAAAAAGAAAGAAAAGAAAAAAACATTTCAAGTCTTCAATCTTGGTCCAAAAATTATGTTCTTCGTGTATTTCTACTAATTCAAGGATGCTCTTCAACGTGGTATAATTGTTGAAGCAAGAGAATTACTCTTTGGTGCAAAATTCCAACCTTAGCTAAGTTGAGAAGTTATGAAGGAGAGGTAAGATTTCATCTTCTTTTATATGTTATGAAGAGTTTGTTCATGTTAGGGTATGTGGAAATGGATGAAATTCATGGAAATATGGAAGTTGTGAACATGGCCGAGTGTGCATGGCATTGACCATGTGTGTGTGTGATATCATGCTAGAAAATTTAATTAATTTTATGTAGTGTGTTGGTTGTTGTTGTAATGTATGGGAAAAGATGGAAAATTCATGAAATATGTTGTTGTTGTGGTGTGGCCGAATGGGGTGTGGTTTGACAAGCCATGGTGATTTAATTCTATTTGGTATTTTATTTGTTGTTATTATGGATTCCATGATGAAAAATGTAAGTTTGGTGGTTTGGAACAAACTGGTCATTGATATGAGAATGTTGAAGAAGTTAATACAATATTAGTTTGAATTCTTACATTGCATGAATGGTGTGATTGGTGCATGGTTATGGATGTGGTTTATGAATCTAGAACAAGAAACATGTGTGGTTAAATCCTTGTTGAAGATTTCGGGTATCATTGAACCATTGTGAATATTGTAAGTGTTGTTAGAATAATTGTTGGAATTGTTGTTGATGGTTTGGCCGGGTTAAATTCCCGGATTGTTGTTGATTGAAATTGGCCAAGTTGAACTTGGTGGGATGGAGTATTTATAGGGGAAACGCTGCCGAAATTTCGGTAGACAAGTGCTACCTTAAGATTCCACTTCTAAAATGCTCTAATTAAGGTTTGGTAAATGTGACCAATTTGTAGATTTTGGTGGATTTGGAACTTGAATTTGGAGTCGCGCATGAGGCGGAAAAGGTATGTAAGGCTTACCTCTTCTTTCTTTGGCATGTCTTAGATGTAATAGGCTTGAATATGTGTCTCGGGGACCACTCTAATTCTAGAAATCCGAGCTTGAATTTGTCTACTATTCATTCAGTAAAATTGAATTAAAAGCTTATGAATAGTTGAAAGAATTGTCTAAACACCTAGAACATGCATGAATAGGATCCGTTTACCCTAAAACTCTCATAAGTCATGTCATGAAACGTATTATACGTAAATTGTGTACGCCGCCTCATTTGACTCGAGGTGGGCCCACTATTCCCTAATTTCCTCCTATGGCTCCATTTGGCTTATTTCCGTATTACATTTAAAGGAAACTTTTGGACATCATTCCGACTACTAAATAATAGTTGTTTTAACTAATCCCTCGATTCCAAGGCATGATTTTCTTCATAAAAGTTCCTAAATGTTTTCCAAAGTATTTATTCTTCTCCAAATCCAAGTTTTACAATTTTTTTGAAAGTTTCTATATCTAGAACGACGACTACAATTTTACAATGACAAAGATGATGCTAAATATGAGAAAATGTCTATGACACGATATGACATGACATGATATGATACGATATGATGTGATATGAGATGATATGATATGATATGATATGATATGATATGATATGATATGATATGATGCGATATGATATGTTCTACGTTCTCTTAATGTTATTCTCCGTGGGTAGTCTCGCCTTATGATTATCGTTCCTTCAAGGTGAGACATGACAACCATGATTATTCCATAATGTAATTGGAGGTTTCGACCTTACGTCACTCCGACGAATACATGACTTTCTTTGGGCTCTCATGCATGCCATACCTGTATATGTACATGGGTTGGGGGGATGGGATACACGTATATGTGGGGAATGGGAAGGGACACATGTTTCATTGCCACCTGGTCAGCTAGCTTATCATCCCGGACGCGGGATGCCCGGACGCGGGATTTATGGGCGGCGGAGTATTTCGGCGCAACGTGGGCGAGCCGACCGGTTCGGCGCCATGATACCATATGACCGGACAAGCATGCATGGCATCCGCCCCCCATGGGGCACTCATATGCACATGTTACTCTGTTATCCTATGATATGTTCTATGTTTCTATGCAGATATTGTTCATATGTACAGGTCATTCCTTTACCTCACGATATGATATCCCGTTATTATTCATGCTTATATCTCTTACTATGCTTGCTATTCTCCTTACATGCCTCGGTACATAGCTCGTACCGACCCCTCTTCTTCGGCTGCGTTTATGCCGCGCGTGTGCACCCGGATAGCCGAGGCTTGCATAGAAGATGTCCGGCGAGAGTTGGTAGGCTCCGCTTGTCCCGGGAGTCGCCGAGTCGAGTATATGTCTTTGTGCAGTTGTTCGAAGTTAGAGACTTTGCAGACAGAGTCGTGGGTCTAGAGTGTCAGTTTTGGAAGACGGTCCCACTAGCCGATGGGTGTTTATCATACATTATGTTATGGAGTCCTTACGCTTTGCTGCATCGCGTTTAATTTGAGAAACGTCAAAAAGATTTTGAGAATTTTACTATGTATTTTATCTTTATTTGATTTAAGCATCCAAAGAGAATATGTGAGTAACAAGAGTCCGCGGGTTCGCTCGGCTCCGAATATGGGGTCGGGTGCCCATCACACCCTAGTAAGATCGGGGTGTGACATACATCTTCTCTCTTCTCTTTGCCACTCAGGGCACCAGATGCGCCTGATCTATTTAATACACTGACAATCCTGCCGGTCTTGAGGCCATCTTCGATGTCTTCTCCAACTGCGACTAAATCTACAAAGAAGCTTCCTTTCATAGTTATCATTTTGTCAAAATAGTCAGCTTCTTGGTACCGTATAAATACAGCTACCAGCTCAGCTTCAGTCATAGGTGGTTGCACATGCACCGCCTCGTCTCTCCAGCGACTGGCATATTCTCTGTAGGTTTCAGTCGATTTCTGAAGAATTTTCTCCAATGAGAAGCGATCAGGCACATTTTCCACATTAAAGTAGAATCTTTCCATGAAAGAACTCGCCATATCTTCCCATGTCTTCCATCGACTGATGTCTTGTGAGATAAACCACTCCATAGCTATTCTAGAAAGACTTCGACTGAATAATCTCATGAGCAAAACTTCATTTCCCCCATTTCCGACCAACTGGTCGCAATAAGCTCTTAAGTGGGCCCTGGGGTTGCCCGATCCATTGAAATGGTCAAATTTAGGAATTTTGAAGCCTTCTGGTAGACCCAAGTCCGGATGTATGCACAAATCAGAGTATCTTAGCCCCTCTTTCCTTTTAGAGCCATGTTCTAGTTCAGCAATTTTCTTCCCCATCTCCTTCTCGATCTTGTCTATTCTTGCCTCAAAGAATATTTCCATGTTCTCCAGTTCTGGCAAGGAGTCAATATGGGTGACATAGTCTTGAAAAGTAACATTTGGTTACAAGGGCGGATTGTAGGAATTACTGCTGCCCGAGAGGCTTGATAAACATTTGTGTTATGGGATGTTGTAGTGTGAGCATGTGTTTAGAAAGCTGGTGTTTGGTTGAAGGAATCCCCCACATGGGTTGTGTTTTGGCGTACTGGAGTTTGAAAAGTAGCCCCAGTCTAGGTTTGTGGGAAATGGTCAGGGATTGGTAATTCAAGATTTGGGAAAATGGGTGGAGGCCTTCTTGCCTCAGTATTAGTAGCATTTTCTTTTTCAGTCCTCATGCGGGCTGCTTCTTCTCTAGCTTCATCCAATTGCCTCATTAGCAGGCTAACGGCTTCTTCCAAAGGCATTCCAGCTATGTCAGCTGTTGGGGTACCCTCCACTAAAGCAGTTCTATTTTGGTTGTTGTTTGGTGGCAGAGTCTCAGGCATGTTTTCTTCTTAAGGATTTAAGGACGTTGCTGCATCTTTTGATTGAGTAACTGGTGCCAGCGAATCGACCCCTGTCTATAAGAGAAAACAACTCAAAAGCTCCCAAGTTAGTGTTATATTTAAGTACGAAACACAAGATATCGCGTTGTTTGCAGTTTATAGCACATAGATTAATATATTTTATTTCAGCTCTTGATTGATTTACATTCCGAGGGTATTGTGGTTGTCACGACCCCACCAGAGGCCGTGACGGGTGCCCGGTAATATCATACCGGCACCTCTTATCATGTAATCTGTTCGCATTACTGGGTGGCCTATATGAACGATACAATCATATCTTACTCCACATAATCATTAATAACATACTCGTGAGCAGTGTCGGTAGG
>NC_081352.1:64063056-64141493 GCF_029784015.1 Lycium ferocissimum
AAGTGGGCACATGGCCGGCCATGTGCCCCTTTTATCTTTTTTTTCTTTTCTTTTCTTTTCTCCAAGTTTCTAGAATTTCCTTAAATCAAAAAGATGACCAATTTTTATTTCTTGCTTACTTAGTCATCTTGTCCACATGTACACTTAGTCCTTGAAATATGATTGTTTCTGAATTCCAAGTTTGCCCTTAATATTCCATGCCAATAATATTTGTAAGCGACTTGCGCACTAAATCAAAACAGAATGGCCTTATCCTTAACTTTCCTTCCATAACCTATTACGCGAACTCGGGCTCTTGTATCCTTTCGACAGTACTCCGGTGTCTATAGTTAACTAGCTAACTCCTAATAAATCTCAATGTACCGAAACTTGGGGTGTAATAGTGGTCTTTTGCGTTCTTAGGAATATTGATTTTGGTAAGTGGTCTTCATGGTTGATTCGCTTCTACCCAACCTGTACTAAGGGGGATTTTAATTTTTATTATAAAAGGACCGAGTCTTATATAGACTGCCTACGTATCCTGCCAAAGGGAAAACAAGTCCATCCGTAGTTCAGGCATACACAGAAAAGGTTTTTCCTATGCTACCCAAAACTTAATTTTCTACCCTGACCAGGCCTTATGTAGGCTTCCCACGTATCCCCAATGGGACATCAGGTCGGCGTGGTTCTTTTTACATAAAAAAGGAAAGGGATATTCTATCTTATTGAAAGTAGTAAAGGGATACTTATGTTTTTCTACCCAACCATACTAAGCAGGTCTTCATTGTCTTCTTTATCTTCATCTTCTATCAGTGTCTTCCTACGATAATCCAAACGTGGCCTTCATTCACAAGGCGTTCTAGTTCAAGCTTGAAATCCATTCATTCCTCAATGTCGTGTCCAACGTGACCGTGATGATACACACAAACCTTTTCTCTTGGAGGTCCTGGGAGACCCTGATAGGTTTGTGGCACTGTTCTTATCTTCTTCACACTACACAGCAGGGAGTGAATACTGGCTTATGACTCCTCGAATTTGGAAAAGTTGCTTCTCTAGAACCTAACCTTCGATATCCTTTCTGGATGATTTTTCCCTTGGTCATGGGTCAGGAAAGAGTGGGGTCCCCTTCGTGGGCTAATTCTCCCTTGGTCAATCCATTTGATAAGTATCCTTTCTAATGCTCCACACTCATTGGCTGTATGGCCGTTGACTTCAGTGGTAGAGGCACTTTATGTAAATCATAGAAGAAGCACACGGCGGCAACAAAATTGGGCTTTGCGCGTACACTCCAAAACTCCCCAAAGTATCTAAGAGCTCTTGTTTGGACATTTCTACTGGCGTACCCCAATTGTGCTATCTTGTGCCCTTGAGAACAATTGTACATGAAACTGGAGGTTCCTCAAGCTGAGATTCACGCGGGTCTACATAGAATTTCAGATTGGGGATAAGTAGATCATCATTTCCATAAGGTATGGGGTCAAGCCCTTCTTGTTGACTGAGTGGGACCTAAGTCTTAAGTGGTGCTTCAGGTTTCTTTCCCCATTTTACCTGATTGGTAGGGTGTTGCTTTGTTAGTTCCTCAACATAAACTAGGAGAGTTTCAGCTTCTTTCATCTTCTTATTGGCCGCGTTAGTGGTTTGGACAGCTTCTTTCATTCTAGCACTAGCCAGGGCCATACTATCGTCCTACTGTCGATTTTTCTCACTTGTCACTTCCATCTTCTCATCATCACTGACTAGGTTGACATAAGGGGAAGTCGCAGTCAAGCTGCCTGGAGTCTCCATTTCCTATTAGCAAATCAACCTTTTAAAAAAGGAGCTAAATTTGGTTTTAGGGGTTGTTTTCTTGGTTTTTCTTTTGGGTAGTGTTCGGAATATGGATTAATCAAGAGTTTTAACAATATGTATGATTTTCACACAAATCAGTTATATAAAATAATCATTTAGACAATATATAATTCGCTTTCATATACCTCGTTGCTCCGAGGCTACTAGCGTATGAAGCAGAATTGTGCCATATCTAAAACAAATGTATTGTTCCTTAAAATAAAAATCCTAGTGCTTTTCATTAATAATATTTTCCCAAGTGGGATTACAAGGCTTTTAAAGTAAATAAGATGCAATAATCAGAAAAAGTCCACTCCACGGACAGAAATCTGCTCTCTATCATCTCGAGCCTTCTTGGCCTTTCGAAGGGTGGTCTGAATGGCTACATGGGCCGGCATCAATGCTGTCCCGATCCACTGAATGCTGTCCCGATCCACTGACTCCTCTGATCATCAGCCAATGACGTCCCTATATCTATGGCTTCCTTAACAAAAGTGTCAAGCCATTCTAAGCTCTTCAATGAGGCATCCGCCCCGTTTGTGAAACTCTTAATTATCTCTTGGTCATATTCTATTTTTGCTTGATGATCCACTTCTCTCCCTTCCACCGGTCATTTCATTCTTCTAACCTGAATTGCATTCGTGGCTTCCCTATCTACTGGATATTTGTACAGATATGGTCCTAGTGTAGCAGTACCAGCTAGCTCATCCCTAAGACACTCGTAGTAATCTTCATCATGACTTGGATTATTTGGATCCTCATCCAACTTATCTTCCCTTATCATATTCTCCAATCTTTCTGGGCATCTTTTATACCTTTGATATGACCTTCTTCATAATCTCGTACAAACTCCCCCATATTTCCCACATTTGGAATAACCTGTCTCATACCAAACTGTCTAAGTATTGTCAATGGTGCGTAGGGTCTGATCCCCCTAATGCCCATAAGTGGCAAATATGGACGCCTATGGCTCTTACCACAAATAGTCTTGAATGAAAATCAAGTACTCTCCACCTGATATGCTCTTCTCTTAGTCTGGAAAAGATGTGAGCCCATCCTCTTTTATCTTAAACTCCACAAGGCACAACAGTGACTCCCAAATCATCCTCTTTCCGGGCCGGTTCTCAGCGGGAAGATAAACCATTCCTATCTAAATATTTTAGTATCCACCATTGGACTAGGATGTTGCAACCCTGGAAGTAATAATAGTGCTTGCGACACTTTACTAAAGCTTGGTATATATCTGATAAGATAATAGGAATGATGTCAAAATATTTGGTAAGCCCATTCGTTGTAACTCCCCTAAGAACAGCGTGGGCAACAAAGATAACCGGGGTGTCAGTAGATAGGGATGCATTTAATGGAAATACCATGGTTCCCAAAAGGAAAGTGATAAAGGCTAGTGTTTGGTTAGCTTCCCAGGACTAGAGTGAAGAAAACTCAAGGATGTGATTTTCGTACCCCTGTTTGGATGAATACCTCCCATATAATTCTCTAAAGGCTATAGTAGGTCCCTGTACCCAATCGGCTTTTTTGACAGCAAACATGTCTTTGATTTCCTTTGGGGTGGGTTTGTGAGGGATGAGGATATTTTGAGCTAACTTCTTTTTGGACCTGTCAGCGCTTCCTATGCTTTCCAAGACATCTCTAATCTTGTCATTACCCAACTAGTGGGCCATGACGGGTACCCGGAGATAACCACCGAGCACCACTCACCATGCTATCTATCATACTCAATCTGAACAGGTATAGCTTCTTAAAACATATATACTATGAAATGATGACCAAACATCTCCCGAGAACATGCATATATACATAGGCTTATAAGGCTAAAAAATGATGTACAAAGTATGGGCTAAAGAAGTCTCATAACGTCTATTACCCACACATAAGTATCTACGAGCCTCTAACTAGAGTACGGAAATCATAAGGATGGGACAGGACCCCGCCATACCCCAAATATATGCACAAAAGAGTATACCAAGATGTGGCAATTCCGGAGTAGTGGAGTGCTCCTGCAAATCTGCTGAGTAAGCTCCTAAGCATCCGCGCCGTCTCCTTATCTACCTGTGAGCATGAACACAATGTCCATAAAAGAAAGGAAGTCAGTACGAACAATGTACTGAGTATGTAAGGCACATATGTCAACATAATAAAGAAGTAAGAGAACATGAGATGAAGAGATAAACTGTAATTGATTGCCTCTTAAGGCGGAATCATGCATGCTAACTTTCATAATAAACAACATCATATCATGTATACATATATAAAATGCCCGTCCATATAGGTAAGGTGTGATCATCATTAGCCCGCGTCTGGGGTAAACATCTCAAGCCGCCCATTAGTGGTGTCTGCCCGGCCGATTAGGCACGGTGTAATCATCATCATAGCTGCCCACTATGCCTGTTGTAATGGTGACTGCCCGGCCAACTAGGCATGGTGTAATCTTATATATACATAATATAAAGCATGCATGAGAGCTCAAGCAAAAGTGTAACTCTATCGGAGCGACATAAGGCCGGGAACCTCCGATTACATTATGGAATGGTCCTCGTCACTATGTCTCACCTTGAAGGAACTAATATCGTGAGGTGAGATAACAACAAGAAGTAACATCAATGAAATCATAAAGATAAGATTATCAAGCTCATTATAGCATTATTATCATCATCATTACCATGGAACATATCTCATCTCTATCTCATAAGAAGTTCCTAAGAATCTTTAACTTTGATCTTTTGGGATTTAAGAAGGTCATGGATATATAGAAAAGAAATCATAACATAGGAGTCACGCCTTTGAAAGAAGGGGGATAGCCTTACATACCTTTATGTCCTCTTAGTGACTACTCATTCTCCTTCTAAGCTCACAACTCTACATTCAAGAGGGTTCGTACTAAATTAGATTATTTAAAACATGCTTAAGTCTAGACTAAAGCGACTAAGAGCTAACGAAAATGGGGCAGCATTTCCTTTGTTTTAACAACTTTCTCCATATACTAAACAACTCCCATAATATCATAATCAATAAACTTCTTTAAGTTAAAAACTATTCAAGACTCACAATTCCCTTTCAAAATCATCCACAACCATAGCTACAACACCATATTTGTTCTCATATAATACTTCCTCAACGTTATTATTATCATTCACAACAAGTTTATACTCATCTCATACTAAGAATCATGACTCAAGTTAACCTACTACTCAAAATACCATTAAATCCATATTTAAGCTTCATATTCTACTTTCTTCCCTAATCCAAGTCATTCAACCACTCAAATACTCTTAATAACATGGAATGGATGTAAAACTCACCTTTGATCATATAAAAATGAACCTTAGTTAAAGATACTTCACTTGAGAGAAACCCTAACTTCAATACCAATGGAATTCTTAACTTCTACCAACCTTATGAGAAACTTTCCCTTTATAAGCTCGAGTTTACGGAGCTCGGATCTTGCTAAATCTTCACTATGGTGATGGAAATATTGAGAGGAATATTCTAGGAGTTTCTCTAATTTGGAGAAGTGAAATTAATGAAATAAAGTCGTGGGTCTTAACTTATATAAA
Source organism: Lycium ferocissimum (assembly GCF_029784015.1). Taxonomy (NCBI): domain Eukaryota; kingdom Viridiplantae; phylum Streptophyta; class Magnoliopsida; order Solanales; family Solanaceae; genus Lycium; species Lycium ferocissimum. The sequence continues at coordinate 64,068,435 of NC_081352.1, forward strand.
TGGTCCAATAAAGTACTAGAGGCGTGGTTGGACGAGCGGGTCGACGACCTTCGATGTGTTAACGGACCGTCGACTTGCTCCGTCGACCTGCGCCTGTAGATCCGAGGTCGCAGAAGCATGTTGACGATGCGCCTTGAAGGTCCGTCTACATGTCGACGGCCCGTCGACGCTGTCTGATGTCTGCAGGTTTCCCCGATTCAGTTCAGATTTCGTCGATTCGATCTGTTCAACTTTTAATCCTGTAAATTATCAGGAATACCTGCTGGTATATTTGTGTATGGGGTAAGACACTCTCTACCTTAACAGTCTCCAACGAGCTTTCTTTTCTTGCCTTAAATGTCTTTGGAATCTTAATTAGAATCATTAAGTATCCTTTCTTACTTGTAGGGACATCATATACACCTTAACCTGTGTTAGTCTATTCACTGCACAACAACTCAGAATTCGGAGGTATAACACTCTCCCCCCTCCCCCAGAACATTCGTCCTCGAATGTTAAGTTCTCGGGGATTCTGCAAAAATTCCGCCAGAGTTTCACCAGTAATATGGCACTACCACCCTGTCACAACAACCCAAAATAACATAGCCTCACAGGACTACAACAACAGCAAGAAAACATGGCCACACACGACTAAAAGCATTAAAAGAAAGCATTGCATACCTAAGAACAATGGTGTTTTATCTTGAACCTCTTCTGGGGGTGGGAATAAATGCGGATATCTGGACTTCATATCTTCTTCTGCTTCCCAAGTCATTTCCTCTCGGTTGTTGTTTCTCCACAAAACTTTAACTGAGGCGACATCTTTGGTTCTGAGTTTCTGCACTTGCCTATCTAATATGGCAATGGGTACTTCTTCATAATCCAATTTCTCAGTAATTTGAACGTCATCTACCAGCATGATTCTGGAAGGATCTACAACACATTTACGGAGCATCGATACATGAAAAACTGGATAGACTGATTCAAGCTCTAGAGGTAAATCTAGCTCATAAGCTACATGGCCCACCTTGCGCACAATCTTAGAAGGTCCAATATATCGAGGACTAAGCTTGCCCTTTTTGCCGAATCTCATTACCCCTTTCATTGGTGACACTTTTAGGAATACCCAATCATTGACTTGGAATTCCAGGTTTCGTTGACAATTGTCCGCATAAGATTTTTGGCGACTTTGGGCTGTCAACAATCTGTCTCTGATAAGTTTGATCTTTTCCACCACTTGTTGAATCAATTCTGGACCTATTAGTTGTGTCTCTCCTACCTCAAACTACCCAATTGGCGACCTGCACTTCCTTCCATATAGAGCTTCATACCGGGCCATTTGGACACTAGAAAGATAACTGTTATTATATGCAAATTCGATGAGCGGCAAATGTTCATCCCAATTACCTCTGAAGTCTAATACACATGCTCGCAACATGTCTTCCAAGGTCTGAATAGTGCGTTCAGCTTGTCCATCAATTTGTGGATGAAATGCTGTGCTGAGTCTCACTTGAGTTTCCAAACCTTCTTGAAAGGACTTCCAAAATTTAGCAGTAAATTGTGCTCCTCTATCTGTGATAATAGATACAGGGACACCATGAAGTCTTACTATCTTTTGAAGATATAACTTTGCGTAATCTTCTGTTGAGTATGTAGTCCTGTCTGGAAAAAAATAAGCCGATTTTGTAAGTCTGTCCATGATTACCCATAGGGAGTCATACCTACGCCGAGAACGAAGCAAACCTACAATAAAATCTATGTTGATCACCTCCCATTTCCAAGTTGGAATTTCCATGGCTTGAAATAATCCTCCTGGCTTTTGATGCTCGATTTTCACTTGTTGGCAATTTGGGCATTGAGCTACAAATTCTGCTATATCTTTCTTCATTCCATCCCACCAATGAATTAACTTAAGATCGTGGTACATCTTGGTCGCTCCTGGGTGAATAGAATAACGGGAGTAATGAGCTTTTTCTAGAATCTGATGATGTAGTCCTGCAATATCTGGAACACATAGCCTGCCTCGGTACCTGAGAACTCCATCTACAGAAACCTCAAATGGTGACTTCGCTTTCTAAGGAAGTGTATCTCTATAGTGACTCAACTGGGGATCTTCATATTGGCGCCTTTTCACTTTCATGTCCAGGAATAAAACAGATGGGTTGTGAATATCAACTCCTTCATTGCCTGAATTGATCAAACGAACTCCTAGACTAGCTAGCTGGTGGAGCTCACGAACTAATTCTTTCTTGTCTGACAGAACATCACATAGGATGCCCATGGATTTATGGCTAAGAACGTCGGCCACCATATTTGCTTTTCCCGGATGATATAAAATATTTACATCATAGTCCTTCAGCAACTCTAACCATCGCCTCTGTCGCAAATTCAACTCCTTCTGCTTGAAAATATACTGGAGACTCTTATGATCTGTGTAAATATCAACGTGAACACCATATAAATAATGTCTCCACATCTTCAGTGCATGAATAACTGCAGCTAATTTAAGGTCATAGGTCAGATAATTCTTCTCATGTTTTAGCAACTGCCCAGAAGCATAGGTAATGACCTTATCGTGCTGCATTAAAACACAGCCTAACCCAATACTGGAGGCATCACAATAAACAACATAACCTTTCGGTCCTTCTGGAAGTGTCAGGACTGGGGCTGAAGTCAATCTATCTTTCAATTCCTGGAAGCTACGCTCACAACCATCGATCCATTGGAATTTTGCTGATTTATGAGTTAGCTTTGTCAATGATGCCGAAATAGAAGAAAATCCTTCCAAATATCTTCTATAATAGCCTGCTAATCCCAGAAAGCTACGGACCTCTGTAGGTGTTGTAGGCCTTGGCCAAGTCTTCACGGCTTCAATCTTCTGAGTATCAACCCGAATGCCATCAGCTGAGATAATATGGCCCAGAAAAGTCACAGAATTCAACCAGAACTCACATTTTGAAAATTTTGCATATAATTCTCAAGTCCGAAGAATTCCAAGGACAATACGCAAATAATCTGCATGTTCTGCTTCTGATCGAGAATATACTAGAATATCATCGATAAATACAATCACAAATAGATCTAGAAAAAGCCTGAATACATTATTCATCATATTCATAAACACTGCCAGAGCATTAGTCAACCCAAATGACATCACCCGAAATTCATAATGGCCATATCTAGTTCTGAAGGCCGTTTTCAGAATATCTTCTTCTGTAACTCTCACTTGATGATATCCCGATCTCAGATCAATCTTGGAAAACCACTTAGCACCCTACCGTTGATCAAACAAATCATCGATTCTTGGAAGCGGATATTTATTCTTTATTGTTACCTTGTTCAACTGCTTATAATCAATACACATTCACGAAGAACCATCTTTCTTTCTTACGAACAAGACAAGTGCTCCCCATGGCGATGAACTGGGTCTAATAAATCCCTTCTCAAGCAAATCCTTCAGTTGTACCTTTAGCTCCTTCAATTCTGCTGGAGCCATTCTATAAGGAGGAATAGATATAGGCTCGGTGTCCGGCAGCACATCAATGGTAAAATTAATTTCTCGTTCCGGTGGAAGACCTGGAAGCTCATCTGGAAATACATCCGGAAACTCATTTACTGCCGGGACAGATTGAAGAGTTGGCGGCTTTGCTTCGGTGTCATGAACTCGGACTAGATGATAAATGTAGCCCTTAGCGATCATCTTTCTTGCCTTGAGATAGGAGATAAACCTACCTCTTGGAGATGATGTGTTACCTTTCCATTCACGCGCTGGTTCTCCTGGAAATTGGAATCGAACCATCTTGCTTCCGCAATCCACATTAGTGTAGCAAGAAGCTAACCAATCCATGCCTATAATGACATTGAAATCTAACATTTCCAGCTCAATCAAATCAGCTGTAGTCTAACGATCACATACCATATTCACACAATTTCTATATACATGTCTAACTATTACCGGGTCACCAACAAGAGTAGACACCTCAAAAGGTTTAATTGGCTCGGGTTTCACCCCAATACGATCAACAATACATGGAGTAGTATACGATAAATTAGAACCCGGATCAATCAATGCATATACATCATAAGAAAATACTGATAGGGTATCTGTGACAACGTCAAGGGAGGACTCAAGATCCTGTCGTCTGGCCAATGTATAAATACGAGGCTAAGGGCCGCACCGAACCGGTGCTCCCCTTGCCCTCGCCGCACTGGCCGAGTCTAAGGAGTGCGCTGGGGACGCGCGGACGAGGAAGAACCAGCTACTGATCCTGTGGGCTGGGCCTCGCCTCTACCACTCATTGATGGACAGTCACGCATCATATGCCCAATCTGACCACAAGCATAACAAGCATCTGAGCCTCGGTGACACTAGCTTGAACGTAATCTATCGTACTGGCTCCATCACGGTACCGATGGTCTCCTCTGACTAGAATCACCTCCAAACTGAGGACCCGAGACCCTTGAACTTTGACCCGGACCAGAATAAATGGGGCGATCAAATCTCCTGCCCGCGAATCGAGGAGGTGCACTAGCTGCGGACTGACCTGAATATCTGGAGTACTATTGCCGCTGACCCCCTCTATACTCACTACTAGCACTGGCAGATCTGACCCTCTTACTATGCCCTCTATCCATATCATGCTCACCCCTTTACGGCTGCTGCTGTTCTTCTAGATTTTGAGTGTGGGCCTGAATGCGGGAGATGTCCATCCCCTCCTATAGTGAAACAGTCAAGCACTCTTCGATCAAATGTGGCCCTAAGCCGCTCACAAATCGATGTACTCGATCCCCCATATCGGCCCCTATGGTAGGAGCATATCAGGCCAATGAATTGAAATAACGACTAGACTCCCGAGCACTCTTATTTTCTTGCTCTAAATTCAGAAACCTATCATCTCGGGCCCTTCGAACCTGGGGTGGTAAATAGTGGCGAAGGAAAGCATCTACGAATTCCTGCCAAATCGGGGGAGGTGCATTTCCCTTTCTCGAAGATATCCAGTTATTATACCATAGAATGGTGACATCCCGTAATCTATAGGACGCCAACTCCACTGACTCAGTATCGGAAGCATGTATTATTCTCAGCGTCCTCAACATCTCATCTATAAAACCCTGCGGGTCTTTATCCGACTTTGACCCAAAAAATTCTGGCGGGTTCAAACTCATAAAATCACGAGCTCTGACACTAGTCGCTCTATCACTGGACCCGCACTCTGTCGCTGAGCCTGGGCAGCAAGTAGCTGTGTCAATAGCTAAATAGCCTCGGTCATATGTTGACCCGAAGCACCTGGTGGAGGAACTGGAGGCATTGGAGCTGGGGTAGAGACCCCTTCATGCTCCTCCAAAACAGGCGGAGTGTGAGAAGTATGAGATGGAGCCTCATTATGGGACTCACCCTCTTCTATATTTACCGGGGACTCCTGTTCATTCCGCCTTCCTGTCGCAATCTTGCCCTTCTAGGCGGCTGTTACTTTCCTCTTTACCGGCATCGCTGAAATCATAAAGCACAATTAGAGAGAAAAGAGGAATCTTACATTATAGCTCTATCGCACGATCTATGAGGAAGAAAGACGGTCATTACTCCTAAATGTCCCGCAGCCTCTGGTTCATAAGTGTGGCGCGCTTCACACCCATAAACAAGGCTCTACTGGACACGGCTCGTAGACACACCCTAGGATGGAACTGCTCTGATACCACTTTTGTCACGACCCAACTAGTGGGCCATGACGGGTACCCGGAGCTGACTACCGAGCACCACTCACAATGCTATCTATCATATTCAACCTGAACAGGTACAGCTTCTCAAAACATATATACTATAAAATGATGACCAGACATCTCCCGAGAACATGCATATATACATAGGCTCATAAGGCTACAAAATGATGTACAAAGTATAGGCTAAAGATGTCTCATAACATCTATTACTCACACATAAGTATCTACAAGCCTGTAACTTGAGTACGAAAATCATAAGTACGGGACAGGACCCCGCCATGCCCAAAATATATGCATAAAAGAGTATACCAAGAGGTGGCAATTCCGGAGTAGTGGAGTGCTCCTACAAATCTGTTGAGTAAGCTCCTAAGCGTCCGCGCCGTCTCCCTATCTACCTGTGGGCATGAACACAGCGTCCATAAAAGAAAGGACGTCAGTACAAACAATGTACTGAGTATGTAAGGCACGTATGTAACCATAATAAAAAAGTAAGAGAACATGAGATGAAGAGATAACCTGTAACTGATTGCCTCTTAAGACAGAATCATGCATGCTAACTTTCATAATAAACAACATCATATCATGTATAAACTTCCCGTCCATATAGGTACGGTGTGATCATCATTAGCCCGCGTCCGGGGTAAACATATCAAGCTGCCCACTAGTGGTGTCTGCCCGACTGATTAGGCACGGTGTAGTCATCATCATAGCTGCCCACTACGCCTGTCATAGTGGTGACTGCCCGGCCAACTAGGCATGGTGTAATCTTATATATATATATATATATATATATAATCTAAAGCATACATGAGAGCTCAATTAAAAGCTGTAACTCTATCGGAGTGACATAAGGTCGGTAACCTCCGATTACATTATGGAATAATCCTCATCACTATGTCTCACCTTGAAGGAACTAATAGCGTGAGGTGAGATAACAACAAGAAGTAACATCAATGAAATCATAAAGATAAGATTATCAAGCTCGTCATAGCATCATTATCATCATCATTATCATGGAACATATCTCATCTCTATCTCATAAGAAGCTCCTAAGAATCTTTAACTTTCATCTTTTGGGATGTAAGAAGGTCATGGATATATAGAAAATAAATCATAACATAGGAGTCATGCCTTTGAAAGAAGGGGACTAGCCTTACATACCTTTATGTCCTCTTAGTGACTACTCGTTCTCCTTCCAAGTTCACAACTCTACATTCAAGAGGATTCGTACTAAATTAGATCATTTAAAACATGCTTAAGTCTAGACTAAAGCGACTAAGAGCTAATGAAAATGGGGCAGCATTTCCTTTGTTTCAACAACTTTCTCCATATACTAAACAACTCCCATAATATCATAATCAATAAACTTCTTTAAGTTAAACACTATTCAATCCTCCCAATTCCCTTTCAAAATCATCCACAACAATAGCTACAACACCATATTCGTTCTTATATAATACTTCCTCGACGTTATTAGTATCATTAACAAAAAGGTTATACCATCTCATACTAAGAATCATGACTCAAGTTAACCTACGACTCAAAATACCATTAAATCCATACTTAAGCTTCATATTCTACTTCGTTCCCTAATCCAAGTCATTCAACCACTCAAATACTCTTAATAATATGGAATGGATGTAAAACTCACCTTTGATCATATAAAATAAACCTTAGTTAAAGATACTTCACTTGAGAGAAACCCTAACTTCAATACCAGTGGAATCCTTAACTTCTACCAACCCTAGGAGCAACTTTCCCTTTACAAGCTCAAGTTTACGGAGCTCGGATCTTGCTAAATCTTCACTATGGTGATGGAAATATTGAGAGGAATATTCTAGGAGTTTCTCTGATTTGGAGAAGTGAAATTAATGAAATAAAGTCATGGGTCTTAACTTATATAGATGGTCCAAGAAAGTTCCAGAGGCGCGGTTGGACGAGCGGGTCGACGACCCGTCGACCTGTCGGCGGACCGCCGACTTGGTCCGTCGACCTGCTCCTGCAGATCTGAGGTCGTAGAAGCATGTTGACGATGCTCCTTGACGGTCCGTCGACATGTAGACGGCCCGTCGACGCTGTCTGATGTCTGCAGGTTTCCCCGATTTAGTTCAGATTTCATCGATTCGATCCATTCAACTTTTAATCCTGTAAATTACCAGGAATACCTGCTGGTACATTTGTGTATGGGGTAAGACACTCTGTACCTTAACTTTCTCCAAAGAGCTTTCTTCTCTTGCCTCAAATGTTTTTTGGAATCTTAATTAGAATCATTAAGTATCCCTTCTTACTTGTAGGGACATCATAGACACCTTAACCTGTGTTAGTGTATTCACTGCACAACAACTCGGAATTCCGAGGTGTAACAAATCTCTTCTAAAGTGGGATTCATATCTATTTCTCCAAATCTGAACACTATTATGTCATTATCCCAATAACCAGTAATAATCTTTAGCAAACCCGGATACCCAGTCATATTCTTCAACGAGGGTAGATGCCCTATGCAACCCTTTATCTCTTTCTTCTAATCATTAGTCAAACCTTCCCACCACATCACTAAACCTAGTGGTGGACCCACGATCATATCAAACTACACGTTAGGAGACATCTGCAAGACAGAATACTATTAGTCCCAAAATAGAAAATAGTGGGATGCAGTGTCTTCAGGTTTTTACACCATTGGAACACAGTAAGGTGTCTATCTTGTCCGATTCAGGTAGGTCTGAGATACCTAAACCGGTCTATGGTCAGCATGTGCTATATCAGTAAGGATTTGGCTTCGCTATATGCTAATTATTCTAGAGTGGTTTTTCAAGCAAATGAAACAGGTTACCTAAGCGGACAAGCTGGGGGTGGGCTCTCTAAGGTTGTGGGTTGACCGCATGCCCACTCGACCTTAGAGACCTCCAAAGAATATAGCAAAAAGATTTTTTAATGAAGGTATGACCACATCTCATCCCGTGTCATCACCCTTAGAAAAATATAAAGTAAATGCCAGGAGTAGCGGAGTATGCATGCATGAATGACAGTTATATTTTGCGAAAATTTAAAAACATAAACAATTTGTATCACTTAAACAATTTATATCATACAAACACACAAATTATTGGAACCCTTATGGTTAGAACCTTAAATTTTCCCAAGTGGAGTCACCATCTGTAGCGAGTCGATATTTTTTTCGATTCGTATTTGCACTTGCCTCATTTAAAATGGAAAGTGTCCCGGGGAAGTATGGTTGTTAGTCGTACTGAGAAAAAGAAAAAAATATACCTCTACGTGATAGTGCTCTAAATGGACTGTATTTTAGAGTTGCCACCTAATTTTTAGGAAATTAAGAAAACTAGTTCGAAAAGGGTTCATTCAAAACGGTTAAATTTTAAAAGAATCCTAATCTAACCAATGTTAGGGTAAGGGTTCTGGTGATCCCCCGGGGAAGGTGTTAGGCACCACGGTATTAAAGATTCGTAAAATACGGTTGACCTACGGGTTCTAATAGTATACCTTTGTAGATATAAATTGTTTATAGTGAAAAAAAACTGTTTTGGTTTATATTTCCGCAACAAAGAGTTAGTCATTCATGGAAAATATATCACATTTCAAGAAAATGAAAGTGGTAGAGTTTTGCCCAAAAATTGGGCATTTGGGTGTCGGACTAAAACACTTAGGCTAATACCCGAAGGCTCTTAAACTAAGTTGGACTCTATGTAAGTCCACCCAAAATAGTTTTAAAAAATATATGTATATATTTTAAGTATAGAAAGTAGTTTTTAGGAAAATAGTTTTAGGCATACTATTACAGTCCGTATATTAATCGTATTCTACATATATAGTCCATTTTTATTCTATTTTTTGTCAAGTTTTAGTCAAGTTTTATTTTTAGTCTGAGTCCAAATAGTCGTAATCAGTCCCACAAGTTCTGAACATCGGTCTGAATCAATCCATATGTCACAAGTCCACAGGTTTCATAAATGTCCAATTTAGTCCTTAATTTTTGTAGAAAATTTATTTTTTGGCGACTTTAAAATACGTGATAACCTCATAAGGGTTCCAATTGACATAATAATTGTGCAAATAATAATTTAAAGTACATAATTAATGGAGATAGAGAGTTTGGGCTGACCAAGCCTAACAGGAAAGTATTTATGCAATCGGGTTCGCCTTAAATCCAACATATGCTCCATTTTTCTCCAAATTTGGGTTGACTCGATCTAGTTATGTTGATGGGCCTCGTTGGGACCCACCAACGGGTTTGGGTGGACAAGCATGCAAATGGGTATACAAAACATTAGTATATGTTCACAAATTAAACTAAGTACAAAATCAGAGGGTTATAATAATTATTACAATGCCAAAAAATGAATTGCAACTTTATTGGGCTAGGCCCGTATATTGTAACTAACAGCAGATAACGAGATGGTCCAGAGGTGAAATAAGCCCAAAATAGTAATGGCAGCTCGGATGTGAAATTGCAAATGACGGGCCTAAGTAATAAGCCCAAGCGATTCTTTTCCTCAAATTTTTCTAAGGGTCAAAGTGTGATATGGATGATATACTGTTAGTATACTACTCAATTTTCTTCTCAAATTATCTAAGTGTCAAAGTTGTGGTATACATGATATACAACTGGTATACTTTCTAAGATGAAGAGCAAAATCCTTGTAAGGGCATACCCTCCATATACACTTGCTATATACCATATACTCATTTGATATTGACTCTAAAACACCACACACAGATCACATAAAAGTTTCAAGTTTTCCCCCAGAGATCCCCAGTATCTCAACGTTAAGTATTCAACTGCCAATCCAGGCTAAACGAGCAAGCAAAAGTTCTATAATGTGCAACTTCAAAACCAATTATCAATACACTTCGGACAGGAAAGCCACAGGAATGTTCAACTGATGCAAAAGCTAAGGTATCAAGCAGCTTAGGCAGTAGAGAGGTTGGTAATGCATGGTCTATCAAGTGTCAATCTCAGAAATAGCCATGGCATAACCAAAGGGGACATAACACTCTTTAGGTGATAAAACAGGCAACATCAACAATGGGGGATAAAGGAGTAAGGTAGCACAAGATTAAGAGGTAAAGGAGAAAGGAGGGAAAAGGAACAAAGTAAAGGCTATGACCCTCACACTTAGAGTTCTAGTGCTTAAATTTTAGAGGGAATCAGCAGTTAAAAGAGACATAGTACTAAATCATCCCATCAAGAGTTCATTTCAGTTAATGGAGAGCCTAAACAAATGCTAGAAGATCATCTTTAAACTACCCATTATAGATCAAGAGGGGCATAGAAACAGGCTTCAAGATCCAAAGTCATTTTTCATATTAGTCAAGGACAATGCACAAAAATAGCTCAGTGTTCAAAAGGGTAGTCAAGAAAGGTTCATGCTACTGTCTTAGGTCATAAGGTGGTGTGTTCAAGAGCATCATAGACAGACAATGTTCAAGGAGTAGCATGTGCAAGTTATAGGGTCTGTCACAAGAAAATAAAGAAGGAAAATCATTCATCTATCACCACAATTAGTTTCAAGGTCCTATTTTAAGATTAAACTTAGTCTTCATTAGCTTCCACATGGTTTGGCAAAAAAAAAAGGTGTTCAAGAGTTATCTAATAAAAACAGGCTCACTGAGTATATCAATAGTAACTTAGACAAGTGATTAGTATACACACAAGACCAAATAAGGCTCAAGTTATACTGATGAATGAACTAGACAGGTTACAGACTCATCAAATTCCCATTTTTTAACAAATACTCCAATTTTAGAGGCTTTAATCCACATTTAACCATTTCAAGATTCACAAAGCAAGTAGACAAGATCATTTTCACTTTTTCAAATACTTAGTAAGGTACAAGAATGGCAAAATGTATACATAAAAGGCGAAGCAATCACTGAGGCATATAGAATCCTAGTTATAGTTTTTAATATGTCACTTAATTTAAAAATAGGAGGATTAGAGGGATTTGGAAGCTGTTTTTGCAAACATATTGAAAGAATCAACCTTTAAAGGGGAAGGACAGTTCAAATAAAAATACAGCAAGCAATCAGGGATTTAAACTCCTTCTAGTTCAAATATATGTAAACAACACAACACAAGCACTACATTTCAGGATTTCAAGGTCGTTTAAAGTCTGAATTGATCCTAGAGGACCATATAAATCTAAAACAGGTGACAGATCTCAAAATCTTCAGAAATATACTCACAACATACCACTTCAGAGGGTGGATAAAAACTTAAATTCATTTTTCAAGACTAGCCCTTATTTTAAGACTATTTAGCCACTTTTAGAATCATTTCAAGACATCATGTAGACTAGGTTTCAATTATGAACATAAGCTTATTTTTTTAAGATTCTACACAGCTTTAGACAGTAAACATTAACATTTAATCAAATCATATCGTATAGTCCATAACTTGCTCAAAACTATTTAACAAACTAAAAAATGAACCAAAGCTGTCATAGTAGGACTAGAGGTGCTCAAAAAACCATAGAACCATAACTAAATAGTCACAAAATGGAAGAAGGAAGCTCTAGTATCTTAAACTCAGTAACCAAGAACCAAAGTCAAACACCTACTTCATTTTTAACTTGTTTTAACCTTCATACCTAAAAACTAACACTTATAATCCTCTTAAACTTCATTATACTATTATTATAATGTGGCAGCCTTTAAAACTAGAATGAAACAGTAAACAAAACCAAAAACCAACATCTACTTTTTTGATTTTTATTTTTAGTCTTAATACCTAGTAACTAATGATTAAAATCTTTTAAGCTTCATTATGCTAGTATTATAACACAATAACATGATAAGCTCAATGAAACAGCAAACCAACAGCCTTTATACCATTATAAACAACATCAACATATATATACCAACTAGACTCATAAGGCAGTGACTTTAAAGCAACTTTTAAACAACCATACACGAGCTAATACATAGAGTAAGCTAAACATAGGAATAAAATGAACTAAAATTGAGTATTACCTTTTTGTAGGGCAACCTAAGTATCAAAGAAAAAGGGTTGGATCAACACTTCAAACACCAACTGTCACGACCCAACCCCGTAGGCCGTGACTAGTGCCCGAGCTGGACACTCGTATACACCTGATAACTATAATCGTCCACAACTAGCATAATAAAGAACTTATATATAGAAAGGCATGACTTCGTCTCAAAACTGTCGCATATACATACATATCACAACAACCTGTCTCCTGAGGAGTTACAACTTTCAACAGATAACATCGTATATAAGCCGACAAGGCTATCATAACACACAGCTTCCAAAACATGTATATATATATATATCTACGCAAGCCGACAAGGCTGCCACTACACACAACATCCCAAAACATATACATATATGCAAGCCGACAAGGCTGCCACTACGAATGGGAACGCCCCAAAACATAAGTCATACAGACACAACTGAACAGTAACTATACACAACCCACACATATATCTATCTTTCATTCTGTGCACGAGGAATCTTATGCTACCTCTGTATCCTTCGGAAAACATCAGTTCTGTATAACCCCTTTCTCATTTTCAAAATGTATTTCGTTCATCCCTGTTCGTTCTTATCATACCAGTCATTTTCTAGCACTCATTCTGCCTCGTTGCTCATCTTTCTACAACTTGGTCTTTCGCAGTTTCGTCACTTTTAGTACTCGTATCCTCGGCTACACATATCATGATCTATTACTACACTGTTATCACGCTTTCTTCTTATTTCCTTCTTTCAATTAACTCCTTCTTTTCCTGGTACTCACTATCATTTCCGTTATTATATAACCTTCATTCTAAACTTTCCCTACCGAACTTGATAAGTCTTTCTCGTTCGTTCTACAACTCGCCTTTCCGTTTCACACTTGTCTTTATACTCTAGTCACATAGATCATGTCATATCTTTTAATCATTTCCTCACTAGGCTTTACTCATTTTCATGACAATCCTTATTATAATCACATTATATCCTATTCGTAATCAATCCTATAATGTAACACTTCTTAACCTTGTGCCCTTTCCAGTCCATCTTATTCTTAATATCTCATAAGCTGCCTTATCAACACTCTCGTCTCAATCATACCATTACTCCCTTTAACTACAAACTCGTCAAAATTTATCCCTGCTTATTAATTCAGTCGGTACCTCAATACAACACTCTATCAAGGTTTGCTAGCCTTTTCTAAATCATCTCTCCATATCGATATCGACCTCCTAATTACTATTTCCCTTAATTCAGCAATTAACTTATTTCTAGGAAAATTTTGGCAGAGTTTCCTCTGTATTTCTTACCATCTCGAAACTTGCACGCAGGAAATACCAACAAGCCTCGCAAAAATATATATATATATATATATATATATATATATATATATATATATATATATATATATATATATATATATATATCATATCACCACACGGGGCTCCCAATATCAACAACAAGACGAAAAATGATGAACTTACCTCGTATGTTCTTGTTCAACTCAAACTGCACCTGTTACATTTTCCTGTTCACTTTCCCTTTCAATCTTCAACTTTACATTTCAATCGCACCTCAATGCCTTACCCGACATATACCTTTCATACCTTTACTTACCTGCGTGCTTTGTAACTTCCAATATCGTCAGTCGCCTTCTTCTGTCGATGTCGTTCTTCTGCTGAAATCAAAGGTTAGTATAAGAAATTTCATTTCCTATGGCTTGGCTCTATCGCACGATCTTAGATATGAAAGAAAGGTAACATTCTAAATGCCCTGTAGCCTCCTGTTTATAGATGTGGTGCACAACACATTGATAAACAAGACTCTACTAGACACGGTCTGTAGACACTCCGAGGATGAACTGCTCTGATACCACTTTTGTCACAACCCAACCCCGTAGGCCGTGACTAGTGCCCGAGCTGGACACTCGTATACACCTGATAACTATAATCGTCCACAACTAGCATAATAAAGAACTTATATATAGAAAGGCATGACGTCGTCTCAAAACTGTCGCATATACATACATATCACAACAACCTGTCTCCTGAGGAGTTACAACTTTCAACAGATAACATCGTATATAAGCCGGCAAGGCTATCATAACACACAGCTTCCAAAATATGTATATATATATATATCTACGCAAGCCGACAAGGCTGCCACTACACACAACATCCCAAAATATATACATATACGCAAGCCAACAAGGCTGCCACTACGAATGGGATCACCCCAAAACATAAGTCATACAGACACAACTGAACAGTAACTATACACAACCCACACATATGTCTACAGACCTCTAAGAGTAACA
Organism: Lycium ferocissimum; assembly: GCF_029784015.1. Classification (NCBI taxonomy): domain Eukaryota; kingdom Viridiplantae; phylum Streptophyta; class Magnoliopsida; order Solanales; family Solanaceae; genus Lycium; species Lycium ferocissimum. Next base: position 64,083,440 of record NC_081352.1, read on the forward strand.
ACAGTATCATATGACGGGACAGGGCCCCGCCGTACCCCTGGATAAACACATATATACAACAAAGGATCTGTACCCAAAAGGCTAGGCTCCGGGACAATGGAGCACTCCAAGTCAGCTGAACAGAAATCCTAAGCTGGCGGATCATCAAAGCAAGAATCTGCACCTGCGGGCATGAAACGCAGCCCAAGAAAAGGGTCAATTGATAAAATATGTACCGAGTATATAAAGCATGAAATACAAGAAATGTGATTATAACCTAAATAAGAAGTACAGAAAATGAGTACAATAACCAGAATACCAAAATGCTTGCTTTTGAAACACAAATCATGCATGTTAATATCATATATCATATCCGGCCCATTATAGGACTCGGTGAACATGGTCGCCACCCCGTCTTTGGCGCCATAACACAGCATACTCCAGAACACAAAGATAACTCCGTATCACAAGATAACTCGTATCACAAAGATAGCTCGTATCACAAAGATAGCTCCGTATCACAAAGATAGCACCATAACACAAGATAACACCATAACACAAAGATAACACCATAATATATATATACAGTACCGGCCCCAATGAGGGACTCGGTGGAAAATGTAATAACAGTATGCACGAGCAGAGTAGTGAGTAACCATATGCAAATAAATCATCTTTTGAGACTCAATAGATAAGTAGACTAATCAACGCTCGAATATCAGGATGATAGCCATATTAAGTTTTCTCTAAATGTCATTACGAACTATATTAAGGAAAGTCTCAGGAGTCATAGTCATGTATCAAACCAATACGAGACAGCTTATGAAAGTTAAGGACGTTATTCATTATAGAATCCCTTAAAAATAGGAACTCTTTATGCATCATTTACTATCCAATCATATGAAAGACTCGAGGGCAATAGCTCGACTACATTAAGAAACTTAATATCAAGAAGTAAATAAGAATCATAAATCATACTCGGAACTTATGAATAGAGTTACCCCAAAGCTCATATTTTATCTTACTTACATCTAGGACATGCCAAAAGAAAGAAAGGATAGGCTTTACATACCTTTAGCTTTTACTCGCAACACGACACGTATACGCTGCCCAATAGTGTCTCAACCTATATTAAGACGTCAAGAACTACGATTGAACTACGAAGAGATTCAAAACGTATCCTAACGTTAATAATTTCTTTCTAGATAATTAGACGACGTTTCGTTTATATTCAAACCAACTACATACAACCCAAGCCAACATTACTAATCATGCATTCAAGTATTAACCCGAGACTATTCAAACAAGACTCGAGAACACTCCGGACGGCCCGCACAACATTCCAAACAGCCCACATTCACAACATTTGATAACAATCCACATACGACTACGACATATTCAAGTTATCCTTAATGATCCATAGTCTTAACGTTTTCGTTGAAATGATATTCTAACAGCTTAACCAATACAATAACATCATATATAACTTTAGTCATACTTAATCTCCCAAGTTCAACAAGAGCAACAACGACATATCAAAACAACCCCTAGCTAATAACATAAAAGATGCTCGAAAATCTTGCGAACACCTACGAACACATCAAGTAAACCACATACGATTCTTATACGTTATTTCATACAATCTTTTCATCCAATTTTAGGGAAATACAACAGCAGCCACACGACAACAACACCATCCATTTATATGCAAGAAAACTATGTTAACATCACGCTAAGTTCTACAACAGCCCACAAAAAATTACAACTTCATCTTTAACCATTTAATTCCTTCATTCTCATCACATAATTCATGACAACAACAACCATAATATCAATCCAAATCAGTTCACCAATTTCAAATAAAACTTCCTCCTTACACGGCTCAACAACACCTCAACATCAACATACATAATTTCATGTATTCAATTCATATCTACCAATTTATAACAAGTCCAAATACCTACTAAAACGTGTAGAATATGATCAAATCTCACCTTAACAAATTAGCTCCTTAATTTGTCTTTGAATTTTAGTGACTTCAATTGATAACCACTCTTGCTGCCTTCAAGGACCAATTCATGTTATCATGGACCTTCATTTGATGTAAAACACCATGGAAAATTAATTTGAATCAAGCTTTGTCAACTTGATTTGGCTCAGCCATAGCCGTGAGCTTGGCAGCCATGGTTGTCCGTACCTTCTTCTCCAATTCAAGATGAATTTTAACAATGCAATAGTATAAAAATCAAGGCTGGCCGTGACCTGGTGGTGCTGCCATGGTTGTGGCCGTGAGCTTCTCTCTCTTCTTGTTGAAGAGGGAGAGCTTCTCTCTCCTCTAATTCATTTGTTGAAGATGAAAATGAATAGCTTGGTCATTATTTCCATATTTATATGTTGTCCATATGGTTGACATGTGTCCAACCATGTGACATGTGTCCCACTATGATTTATGAGCCAATCATAATTGTCCATGTGTTGTGGGGCCCACTTAGTGATCTAATTAGGCTAATTATTCATAATTAATAACTAATCCCCACTTAATAATTTAATCATGGTTAATTAATCCCTAATCTCCATTAATATTTCTACACTAATGGAAATTGCAAACAAGTCGTGCCATATTAATATCGGGGATTAAAAGTCCTTGTCCTTGAATTTATGTCGATTAGCTTACGAATAATCCGTCGTATAAAATGCGGGATATAACACCAACACTCAAATCCTCAAAACAACCTCTTGTTCCTGATTTTGTAGTATAGTATTGTATTTTTGAAGTGATAATAATAGTATATTAATGATAGTAATATATATTATATAGTATATAATAGCAAAATTTGGAAAAATCAGCTTAATTATCCAAACCCTTCTATTTTTAGAAAAATTTTCAGACCCCAAAAAATGTGACAAACCTTTTCAATTTATAGAGTGAAAGTTTCAACCCTAGGACAAAAATAACCCCAGAATCGAATTCCCCCCCCCCCCCCCCCCCCCCCCCAATTTCAACAAACCTCATCCAATTAATTCAAATAAATCAAGTATAGACAATAGAAATCCCTAATTAGTACTCATACAAAGACTAAAATCCCCTTAATTCGCGCAAAATAGTACAAAAGGACAGTTGCACTGATCACAAATAGCACAAACAACGGAAAAATCAGAAATCGTACCAAACCAATGAAACAAATTGGAACGTTGGTCACAAAGGACGAAGTTCACAGCCATGCGTCGGGCGAATCGCCACAACACCACCTCTCACATGTGATGTGGTGGCACTAGGTGGCTAAGAGCTCTAGGGTCCGCCCAGGGTATCCCACACCATGAGAGATGGTGGGGAAATACCCAACCAAGCTAAAAAATGGGGGAGGAACAACGGTAGAATAGTGGTGCATGGTGGAACCTAGCGCCGCCGCTGCATTCTCTCAAAGAGAGAGAAAGAACAATATTTAGGGTAAGGTAAAAAATGATGCGTGAAAATAAATTTGGGGGGGGGGGGATATTAACCCCCTCCCCCCTCTTTTTTTATAAAACATATACCCCTTTTTAAAAAAATATTATACCCATTTCAAAATAAATAAATAAATAAATATATATATATATATATATATATATATATACACACTCCTTTTTAAAAAAAACAAAAGATCACGTATTGCTTTAAAATCCCTCATGAAATAACTTTTGACAAGAATAAGATTTATAATACACTGTTTTAAAATGTAAGCTTTAAAACGAGCCCAATATTGACATGGTTTTGACTAATGTTTCAAATATGTAAATAATGCGCTTAAATGAGACGTAATTCGCACGTCGCCTTTTAATTAACAATTTTCCCAAATTAGAAGGAGCGGGATACATATCTTCTTTTGAAATCATATTTATGAAAGTAAATAACTCGTAATATTCTAGTAATTGTCAATTTTTATGAAATAATAATGAAAATGCAAATTTTTGCAATTTTCTCGGGATTTTGGAATTTTAAAATTGAAAGGAAGTATCCTTACTCCGTCTTTGACTCGGGAAATTTGAAACTTAAAATACTCAGCTTATGAGGTGAAAATTAGGTGTCAGCAAATACTAGCCTCTAAGACTTGTGTTTTTACGCCAAAGATGCTCTAAAAATAACATTAAGATTGAAATGTATAGTCTCGTAAGGTTTCACTACCCACTTATACAAGATTTCTATTTTTTATCAAATGTTTACAAAATTGCCCTTTGTTGGCGTAATTGCGTGGTACGGGTGTGCAATTTTCCAAGGCTTGCATGGAAAAAAATATAGAGGGCTGCTTGAGATTTGCCTTTAAGTCTTGTGTGACTTTAGGTTGCCACGTAAGATTGGCCAATATTGTGGGGAAATTGCCGAGTGTCCATGAGTTTTATATTGGTAGAATGCACTTGGCTTGTTGATATACTTGCTTTTTAATGATGCCAAAAGATGGAAGATTTAATTCATATCCTATAGTTCATGTGCCACATCTGATATATAACACATTACATAAGCACATGACATATTGAAGGTTGTTCAAGATGGTTGAAGATTGAATGTTGCACTACGCACATCCAATTGCCACTTGATAACATCCAAATCCACTCTATTAATTAGAATGTACATGGTCGAATGCAATATAATTTACCCAACTATGAGTCGCGATTGATCCCACAGAGAATATATGTACGCGGTTAGGCAAAGTAGGAATTATCACCAACAACAGCTAGGCCAAACACTTAAAGATTGTTTAGAGAGAAGATTATAACTAATTATGAAAATGTAAACTAACCTAGAAAGCAAGTAAAACGATCAATGGCCACAAGAATGGATACAAAGGAAACTACACTCAAGTAACGATCCAATGTATTTCACGATTTACAAATAATGGCGAGTTTATGTTACTTAGCCTCGAATAATGACTCTAAATTAGCTTTTTTCGAAGACTAACTAGACTATCAAATTGAATATCCCTAAAGAAATTAGGAGCATTAAGAACACCCGAATATGGCTACAAGTGGTGTCGCCAATCCCTAGGTCGATTTTCATTATATGAGGGTTAACGCTCCAAATTCTTGTTAATTAATCTTTCCCAACCTCGTGTTTGCCTCTTCAAACATTAAACTGAAGTAAATGGGCGAGTCTTAGGGTTAGCTATTCCCTTAAGAAACACTAAAGAACAAGAATAATTAAAACAACATTAACTCACCTTATTAAGAATAAAATCGTTCAATACATAAGCAAAACAAGAGTTTCAATCTGAGCTTTACTCATGGTATCCGACTGAGTGAGCCATCAACCTTTATCTCAAGACCTGCGGGCATGAAATGTAGCATCCCTAGACAAAAGAGACGTCAATACGAATAATCTTCTGAGTATGTAAGGCATGAGGAACAACATAATAAAGACATGAAGGTAACATGAGATAAAAGAGAGTCAACCCGTACATCTGAATGCCTCTGAGGGCGTATGACATACATGCTTTATTTTAAAACATATACATATATATAAGCCACACTGTGGGGCTGCAGCAACATCATTAAGCCATTCTTTGGGGCTATCATCATCATACCATACCCAACTGCAGTGGTGTGTACATTAGGTGCCATACCCGATCGACTATAGCGCGGCTCGGTGTCATAAAATAGATCCATATATATACATAATGAATGAATGATAAGAAGACAATTTGAATCTATCGGAGTGACGTAAGGTCATTGCACCTCCAATTATCATTATGGAACTAACATCATCAACATAACTTCTTTCAAGGATCAATGGATTATAAGATATCATAAGAACCGTCATATGGAAACAATAACATAATCTTCTAACACTTTCTAAGAATAGAGCCATTATGGATACCGTTTGTTATGTTTGTTTCATTCTGATCATGCCAGGTGAAAGGAATAGCCTTAACATACCTTGTAATATCCTCTTCAATCAACCCCCAAGCTTAACACAATTTTCTTGCGTCTACAATAAGTAAAACGATACTGTCACCATTATAAATGTTGTAACCATCACGTTTTACTAACCACATATCCTACGAGAAATAGGCAGCACCTCCCTAGTTTATACTACATCCCATAGACCACTAAGGGTCATTAAATAGCCTAACAACACAATACAAATCAATATAAGCTTTCCGATTACTTCAAAAACCATATTGAGCGGCAAGCTCAATTTACGAATAACGAAACATAATCTGAATTCAATTCTTATTTCATAATTAATTTTGAACTACTTGTGACATTATAATTAGGCTTACCATATCATTCACAACTCAAAACATCCAAAAAAACAACCAACATTCAAAATAGTCCTCACGCCTACACTTCAACCTTCACTTTCAATTCATAGTTTTTACATGTTTTCTTCTTCAGTTCACTTAATTAATAGATGAATAATTTTAACAAAAGCAGACACAACATATTCATGTTATATTCCATAACTTCGAGCCATCACAAATCATATTTATCACCTCAAAATAGCCCATCAAAACAGTAGCCATATCTTAGGCTATTTCAATGCTATCTTGTAGTATTTTACTTCAAACAACCTCACCAACATGGAATTAAGCTTAAGCACAACAAAAGGTAAGTTATACATACCTTACACAGAATATGTAACCTAAAATCCAAACTTGATTCAGCTCACATCCACCCTTGTTCACTTCACAACATACTAGAGGTGGTGTTCTTTACTTTAGCTAGCTTTTGGTGTTGGATTTGGTTATGAACCCATGGATTTCGCCTTGAACTCTTTAGGAATCTACTTAGAGGTCTTAGGAGAGTATTTGGGTGAAGTTTGATTGAAAAATGATAAAAGATAAGCCCCCAAAAGTTTTTAAAACAAGCCAAGGTCGGCCACCGCCTAAGTGGGTCCCAGCGAGGCTGACTGCGTAGTCTTGCGAAAATGCGAATGTCTCTCTATTTCGACATCGTATGGATGAACGGTTTAATGCATTGAAAACTAGAGTCTTATACCTTTAATTTTATGGGTGGAGAAACCCCGTAGCTCCAAGTACATTGGAAGAAAAGCTCAGTGACATTAGACCCAAATTTCAGCAAAATTTACGAATGTAACTTGCGATATTTTTTGCCGAATTTTATTTTACAACTTGCTTGACTTCAAAACTTAACATATCAATAATATGTGGTTTAATTACTTTAAAACACGACCTCCTTAGCGTATTAAGCACTCCTAGTTTAACCTCGAAAGTACGGGTTATAACATCTTTAATTCGTTTAAAACCTTATGGTACATGCTTAAAATTTGTTAAAAATATTCCTTAGCCTTAGAGGAGTTCCATGGCCTCTACGGGTTTATGTTAGTTTACTTACGACACAAATGACGCAATAATTTTACGAGGTGTAACATAAAGAGACTCGAATAAATGGTAAAATCACCACTTATCACCACGTAGGATGCATTGTAAAGGAAATGGTTCTTACTTATAAAAGAACTCAGTTTTATTTATAAGGCACTGGAAAAAGGATATATATATATATATATATAAGGAGGAGAAAGAGTTGTCCTGCTGAGAAGATTGAAAGAACTTGGTACTTAAACAATATTAAGGAGACTATCAAAATTCTAGAAATTTTCAATGAATGAATGTTAATTTCGCATCCGACTTAGTTGGCTTACAAACCTCTATGAACTTGAGGGTGAACTAGTGCAAATTACAAACCTTGTGTAGTGAGCCTTAGTTGTATCAGAACGAAGATATAGTATTAGAACAACAATGGAGTTGGTTCTAAAGGGGAAGATTGTAAACAGAGGAGCTTATACCTCTTGTTAGGATTGGACTACTCCTAAGTACACGAAGAATTTAATTCTTAGAACAATCAAGTAAGAAGGTAATGCAGCGGAAAGTAAAATTAACTTAATAATTTCACGTGAAAAACTCCTTGCTCGAGAGAGTGTAAACCATGACCCATCTGCTATAGGATTTACCAAATTTCCTTCACCAAAATAGGAGCCCTATAACGGTTAAAATAACCGAAGGACCTATTCCCGGAACAGTCCGCCTAAATCACAATCTAATATTTTAACCAACGAACACCTATTACACAATTCTTACAAAGGTAAATAGATAAAACCATAATAGAACCTAACCTAGAAAAAATAAAGTACATAATGATAATTTCTTGATAAGCTCAGGTTATTTGTCGTTGTGCGGTTGGTTCTTCTAAGACTAAGTGTTGACTGCGATCACTTAAGCCTCTCATTGGAATGTTATGATTTGTGGTAGTGGTTAAGCTCCAAAGCTTCTTCGTGATGTCTTTATATTGAATTAGTTGCCACCTTGAATAGTTGAATCCAAGTAGGTTTTTGTTTCATTTATTCTACCCGAAAACCAAATCTTGTTAGACTTGGATCATCCTTTCTTTCCTTGTTTGCGCGTCGGCTTCCTTGTCCTACTGAAATGCTAATTTCCTTGTTGATCAACTTTATTTATCAGCATATTACCATAACTTGAAATTCAACTCTTCATTGAATAGGAATTAGTCAATATTTTGCCTTCTCTAACGTCAGCATGAAATGGCTTCTAGTCTTCAGTTGCGTGGGTAAGAATCAATTCCTTTGAGCAGTTCCTTTGTTTCACTGAATCCCTAAAGATTTGCTTGGATGTTTGGTTCTTCAAATGAACCCTTCCTTATGTCTCCCTTGGTTGTCATTGGGTACATTGTTTTTGAAATCACCATACTTCAATGTAAGCTCATGATCATTGAGCTAGTAGCTATTCAACAAGATCTAACTCAAATAAGGATTCATTTTCAGATACAATTATGAAATCAATACTTGGTTGCATTCGAACAAGATAAGGCGACAACTACTCTATATATACACACCACGAACAAGCTTTGAAGCTTAACCACAACCACAATCACAATATCCAACGTCATACATCAAGAGTTAGCGGAATTAAAACTTGCGTCTCTAGAGAACCAACAACACATCAATGAAGAACCCAAGCTTATCAAAATTTATGATTCACTTCTTCTGTTGTAATAGTAAGGTTTTAGTTGTGGTTCCATCTATTACCCTTTCTTAGCAATTTGTAAATAGGTGTTATTGAGTTGTAAGGTATTTTCTTGACTGGGTAGAGTCATTGAAGTAGAACTAACAGTTTGAAACTATTGAACGTTAGGGGGTAGAGGCAGGACGATTTGGAATAGTTCCTTAGGTATTACAAGTGTTGTTGTAAATCTTACACTTGTTGTTGCTTATTTAGTGAAATGTTTGGGAAAAATTCCGACCACAGGGTAGGTCGTGGTTTTTCCTCCCTTGAGAAGGGAATGTTTCCACGCTAAATACTTGTGTTGATTTACTCTCCGCAGTTTACCTTCTTTCATAGTTGCTCAAAGAACCTGGTTCTTTAAGTGCTTAGGTCGTAGTCACAAACTAAAAAACCATGTACATATGACAATCAAGTGTTTAGGTTGTTGTTGCGATCAAAGCACTCCATGAACCAATTTCCTTCAGCAGCTATACAAAAAGGTAAAGTTCGGAATATGTAAATCAAGACAAGAAATTTAGCGTGCAAAACTCCTAGATTATGGGAGGAAAAATACCTCTGTAGAAATTTACCAAACTTCCCATTAAAACTCGAGCAACTTGTTTATTTTTACAACGACTTGTACCCCTAAGGAATTTTTCCAAAAAAATCACTACCCCAGCTTTCTCTTCCTCAACAGCTCAAAATTCATGTCATTCTCTCTCTCTACACACTCTTTAATGACTGTACCTAGTCCGATAAGTCTCTTACAACTCGATAAACAAAACAACACATATTACAAGCTCTAAGAAAGTAAAAAGATCTTACTTTTGAACCACAAGGACCTAACTATTACATACCAAGAACTGAATGATAAATCTTGACAGGAACATGTTCTTTGTTGCTGCTCTAGTTGACTTGTTCGAGACTCTGTTGTTGACTCTCAATTCAGTCTAGATATCTCACTCTTTTTTGTGGTCAAGCTCCAAAGCTTTTTGACGTGTAGTATTTATAGGAGTAAATTGCCGCCTTCAATTCTCTGTTCATCCAAGACTTGGTTTCATAAGGTTTACAAAAATCAATTGTTATTTGATATGGATTTCCTTCTTTCCTTATTTATGCGCATACGGTGTATTCTCCAATTTCCATGCTAATTCCATAGCTTCAACTTATGATAATCTTTCAATAACTTGAACACCAATTCCTTGTCGAATAGTAATTAGTTAAAACTCCCAATTCTCCAAGTTTGCATGAAACAACTTCTCTCTGACAGCTCAATTTCTTCTTTATATGGACCCGTTCCTCTGATCAGTTCATCTTTTATGAATGCTTTACCATTTCATTTGGAGATCGGTTTAGAATATAGTTCTTCAACATCATTCTTCAATCTTCCTTGTACTTGATTTTCTTGATACATAGTTTGTCATCATCAAAACCTCAATTAAACTCTGAACTATTATTGAGACCATAGAAGCTCAACAATTTCTCCCTTTTTGATGATGATAGTCCATAGCAGCTTTATACATCTTTATGTGGACTTGATCAGATCCATCAATATTCATAAGCTCTTGATCACATCTTCCCCCTTAAGGCATAGCTACTATGTTGACAATCTTCCCGCTTAGAACCACCTCCATGTTGTTCAATAGTACAACTTTATGTCGATACAACCCAATCAGGACAAATTTCGGCAGGAAGTTAACCTCTCTTTAGTTCCCCCTCAAAACAACAAGGTTTGTAAGCATACCAAGTCGACCTCTAGGACTTAACATTCCATTTATCGCCGCCAGTAGATGCATAGATTGCTTCCAGTAGATGCATAGATTGCTTGACTAAGTAAGATTTTTAGGCTCACTTAATCAAGCTAGAGACTTATCATCCACTTTTTACAACCCTACAGATGGATAGGTTTAGAGAATCTGATTATGTCGGTATGTCTTCTCAAAGAACATTCTCCCGTACGTCCTCTTCAAAAATATTTTTGGTATATGTTTTTTCAGAAAACATTCTCTTGTATCTTCTCTTGAACACATCTCTTCAAAGAATAAGCATAAAGACTAGGTTCTTCCATTCTTTTCTCCTCAAGACAACATTTTTAACTATCCACTATTTCTCGTGCTTTCTAAGTAGGATTGAGTCCTTTTGTAAGTAAGAACCAGTTCCTTTACAATGTATCCTAAATTCTTCTTCTAACATTCCCTACTCTCGAACTAAAGTATAGAACCATGGAATAAGAAGAGCAGAATTTTTCTAAGTGTTACGAGGCTGAGAGAGCTCACTCACAACGAGACAAGTCCTCGCTATAGGCCTCTATCGGTGAGGCATATTGGTTTGAAAATGAAATTTCAGAAATTTGACTGAGTATACAAGGGACACTGGGCCTTGCTAAGCGAAGCCCAGAGCGAGACCCTATCTCGCTATGGAGCTCACTCAGCGAGCCATGCCAATCCAGACCCAGTCTATTGGCATTAGCACATGTATGTTTTGATAATTGACAAAGTGAATGAACAATGCGAGTGAACCAGGTCTGCGGGCATGTTCTATCTAAGAGACAGATGCAAGATAAAGTGAATGAACCTGACACAGATACAAGATGCGGATGAACCAATTATATGGACATGTTCTAACTTAGTGCATTTAAAGAAAACTGCCTCGAGTTGTAGAGAGAACTCTGCCATTGATCAAGTTAGAGTTGAATTAACCAGGTCTAAGAACATGTTCCAGCTCAAGTCCTGCAACGAGTAGAATTTATGATTTATGGTAAGGACTTGGCAGATAAGTTACAAGATTTCTTGCCATAATTATCAAGATACACTTCAGACTCCTAAAAGGATACTGAAGCTGCATGAATGCAAGATACCTGAGTCAACTCAAACCTTAACTCTCATAATGGGCCTCTTCACATAGGTTTTGTGTACAGCGGACTTGATGCACATCTAAAGCTATATATATCCAAGTCCTGCCATGAAGAACATCACGTACTCATATAGAGAGAAAATCATAAATTGAGGGAACACTGTCAATGCAAATATTTAAAGTTCTGATTACTGAAGTGCAGCCTAATACAAAGAAGAAGATTGAATAACATGTTTCATAGAGTTATGTCTTACAGTCTTCAAGTCAAGTTTCATGTATTAAGAGTGTTTATCAAGTTGTACCTTTATTAGCTTTTGTAGAAGCAATAGTCATAAGGTTAAATGATTATCAAATTTAGCTTCAAGTTGAGGGCAACATGAAGTGGGATCATTAGTCTAGGGAGATTAGTGAGATAGGAGTTAGAGTTTAGTTCCTAGGTTACAGAGTTGTAACATGAATTTGCAAAGGCTCACAGTTATAGTGGAATTTGGGAAAAATCATACAAAAGTGTAGGTCGTGGTCTTTTACCCTTTGTGAGCCGGGTGATTTCCACATAAAAATCACTATCTCCTTACTTTTCCGTTCTTTATTATTCCGCAAATGTTAACTTAGAACTGATAGAGTAACGCGGTCTATCCTAAAGGCGAAAAATTAGAATACTGCAGGATAGATAATGCGGTCATGTAGATTAACATTTGGTATAAGAGGAGGTTCTCTTTAAGAGACTAACACCTTAAGAGAAGATCATGATAAATGATGCGCCACCACTCGGACACTGTGAAGGACACACATTTCGAAGGCCACCACTATTCAATGGAAAATACTACTATCGGTAGAAAGCTCGCATGGAAGATCACTTTCAAGCAAAAGATTATGAGCTATGGGATAGGGTTATTGAGGGACCAAAATACCCAATAACTTTCAAGCAGAAGATTATGAGCTATGGGATAGGGTTATTGAGGGACCAAAATACCCACCAAGAAGGGTGCTGATGGAACTGGTGTGAAAAAGGAGAAAAGTGAATATGATGAGAATGACTACAAGAAACTTGGAAAGAATGCTAAAGCCAAAAATGTTCTCATATGTGGTCTTGGACAAGACGAGTACAACTGGATCTCTAGTTGCACAACGGCTAAGAAAATCTAGGATGCCTTGAATAATGCTTATGAAAGAACCAGTCAAGTTAGGAAGTTCAAGAAGGCTATGCTAGCTACTGATTTTGAGAACTTCAAAATGAAGCCTGGAGAAATCGTTGCTGAAATGTTCACTAGATATACTTTAATTATGAATAAGCTGACATCCCTTGGAAAAATCATCACCAATGAGGACTCAATTGATAAAATCTTAAGGAGATTACCAAAGCCTTTCAAAATTAAGGTAACTGCCATAAGGGATGCAAAGGATATAGAAGTCATGCCTCTAGATTAACTAGTAGGATATCTAAAGACCTATGAAATGGATATGGAGAATGCAAAAAATGAAGAACCAAGTACTAGAAGATCTCTAGCACCCAAGGCAACAGAAAAGGATGATGAAGATGAAATGTTCCTGATTACCAGAAACTTCTAAAAGTTCCTTAGAAAGGAGAATCACTATGGCAAAGATAATACCTCTGAAAAAGGAAGGAGTTTTGGCAAACCACAAGTTGGAGGATGCTTCAAGTGTGAAAAGACTGATCATACGATCAAAGAGACGTCCATTGTGGGAAGTGGAATGGAAAAGAGAAAGAGCAGCAAAAGAAAAAAAAGCAGAAACTGGCCCATGACAAGAAGGAAAAGGAAACCTTAAAACCTATGGTGGCAGCCTAGGATTCTGATAATAATTCTGAAGAGGAAGCTGATCACTCAGCTCTTATGGTTGTTCAAGACTCAGATTCTGAGGATGAAGCCAAGGTAAATCTTTTGGACGTTAAAGATAAGTTGGATCTGTTCTCTAAGAAAAGACTCATATTCTTGCTGATCACCCTCATTGATGAATATCAGGACATGAGTACAAAAAGAGTTGAGTCACTTAGCGCTCTTACTAGCTTGAAAGATGAACTCATGAAGGTGGAAATTAGTAAAGAAAAGGCTGAAAAAGAAAATTGCTCTCTGAAAGAACAGGTCACTCTACTTGGTTCATCTGTCTTGGCTCTCCAATCTGAAGTTCAAAAGCTAACCATTAGGACTGAAAGTGTTGGAACTAGAGATAAACAACTCAAGTCTGAATCTGATCCAAAAAGAGTGAAAAGCGAGTTGCACTTTGAAAGAGAAAGGTACAAAGAAATAAGCTTAAGACTCACAAAAGAAGAATCAGACTTAGAAAGAGCTAATCGCTAGACCCTATCGTCTCAATTGCTCATAAACCTCACCAGTCAAACACAGAGTGTAACCACTGGCTTAGGATATGATAGAATTACAACAGGAGAACCTATGGAGGATAAATGCTACACTCCTGTGTTAAGATCGGTCATTATAAAATCAAGTGTCCAGTGAACATAAAACATAAGGAAAGAAATCTGGAAATTACAACCAGAAACACCGAACCTGTAAGCAGAACTGGAACAAACAGAAGAATGGGTCCTTGGATGGGCCACTAGGATTGATAAAGAAGGAAGCGATTCATCCCATTGTTCAAGAAAAAGGACCCAAGCTAGTCTGGGTCCCGAAAACTAACCTTTGATTGTTTTGCGGGTAAGAGTGATAGAAGGAGGCAAGCAAAACTGATACATGGATAGTGCTTGCTCCAGACACATGACTGAAGATAAACAAAAACTCTGTTCACTCTCGATACTAGAAGGAGGGAATATGTCACTTGAGAAAGACAAAAAAAAGAGAAATATGGATAGGAAAGAAGGGCATGATGACAGGGGGAACATGTGTTGAAACACCTGGTTAACCCAATTCACCTAATGAAGCCATGCAGGATGAGGATTGGACTATAGGAACTCAGGCGGAGCTAGAAAGAAATCACTATGTAAAATAGGCTAAAATTCGGAGTAATTAAGCTTGCATAAATATCCTCTGTGATTGGCTAGAATAGTTGTTAATGCACCAATTGATAATATTCTAGTCAATTTTGTACATCCACTTGTATGTTCTATGCCATGATAGATATTTATCTCATAAAATCTAATGAATATTGAATGTCACAGTAATTGACCTGGATGTTGAGTTTGCTGAAAGTCCATCAAAAAAAGGTATGTACACCATCCTTGTGTTTTAAATATGCAGACCATGAAACATTTGCATCTTATATCTGGTCTTTAGGTCTAAAATTGAAAAGGGAAAAAGGGAAAGATGTGTGTAACCGTCATTATCCTTAAAAAGTCCTTCTCTATGATGACCCTCTTTTGAAAATTGCAACCATTAAGTCAATCACTTCCCAAGACTTATACATTAACTAAAACTCCTTAAAACAAGCAACTTATCCATATCCACTCACCCGTTCCTTTCTTTCTCTCATAGACTTAAAACTCACTGATCATTTCTCTTTTAATCCCCAACCTCTTGCAATATCGCCAACCTAGTTTATCTTTTATGTTTCAAAGTTCTTAACACCCACAGTCCTTACTCAAAATGAATCATCAAGCATTGACCTCCACTACTCCTCAAGAACCTAAAATCACTTTTTCAGCCACACTCAACCCTACTACTGTCAATCCTACCACCACCACCCCAATAATGACAAATCCAACTATGGTTGAACCTGTCAACACAGAAATACCCACTACCGTCGTACTCACTACTAACCCCCAAAATCAAACCTCTAGGAGAAATAAATACAGAGCTGGTCAAACAGATGAACTTATCCGTTCTGACGACTCTTAATTTGGCCCATCCCTAATATCCTTCTCTGACTATTCTGATGTTTTAAAGACGCCTAGTGATCTTTTTGAAGTTCACGGAGAAGAAACTCGAAGATTGACTTACTGGTCATCCAGAATAAGTTTCACTGGTAGTTGTGATAGAGCTGAGTTAGTGGAAGAATCAGTCGGAGCCACAAAATAAGTGGAAGAAGAAGTGGATGATGTACTGGGAAGTCTGGGTGAGGTTAATGAAAAGGAAACAAAGGCAATTTAGGATCGAGAAACCTCAGTGGTGTGCAGGAAGGAGTATCCAGTAAGGATATCCAAGTGCCAATGGAACATGT
The DNA here is from genome assembly GCF_029784015.1 of Lycium ferocissimum. NCBI lineage: Eukaryota > Viridiplantae > Streptophyta > Magnoliopsida > Solanales > Solanaceae > Lycium > Lycium ferocissimum. The sequence goes on from NC_081352.1 coordinate 64,099,396, forward strand.
TGGGAAGCCTGTTCTAATAATGGATGGAGACTCTCCAATCGAACAAGCCTCTCAACCTACTCAAGGTGAAAATGTTGGTCATAAAAATGATGATGATTTGCTCATAATTGAGCTTGTTGTGAAAAAAGTTAGGTCCAGGCTTAGAAAGGCATCTAGTGAGCCAATTCTAAGGCCTGACAATAAATTAGATGAGGAAGAAGGTTATTCAGCAGTTCTCAGAACCCCTCACACCAGGGGACAAAAGAGAAAGGATGAGGAAAAGGCAAAAAGAAAATGTTAGTAAGCAAAAAAATGCAGTGCTCTCAGAACAAAAGTTACTAAAAGCGCCCAAGTATATGTGGTTGAACTTTGTGGGGGAAGGCTTTGAGAAAGAGAGGAAAAGAAAGGGTAAGATTGTGGACACTCCAAGGTCAAGACCACCTGTAACAAAGAAACGGGTTAACAAACCAGTTTCATTTAAGGAAAAAACTCAGTTCAAGTTGGTGAATCAGCTAACTGAGAGTTAAAGGATGAGTACACTAAGTCTGAAGATCAAGATTTCAAAGATATTGAAAATTACTTCGAGTCAAATAATATGAAGGACCCAGCCAAGTAGATGTTATATCCCGTATTTTCGCGTGTTCGGAAAAATTGGAAATAATTTTGGTTTGAAAGAAATAAGGTAATGATTGATTTTATTTAGCACATGAGTTGTTGATGGGAGAATACTAATGTGGAAGGGTCGAGGAAGGCTAAGGGCAAAATTGAAATTTCGAAAATTAGTTTCATGAATTACAAAATTGGTCACAAATAATTGGGCTTGGAAGATTTAAAAAAAAAAAGAGAAGAAGAGGCCCAAGTGTGTGTGTGTGGCCGGCCATAGGCCCTAAAAATGGGTCCAAGCCCATGTTTAATTTAAATCATGTGATAAATAAGGAAAAAGGGTCATGAATTGTAGAAACTTCAAGAAAAATTGAGAGGAAAAAAAGAAGAAGAGAAGGGGAGAAAAAAAAAAAGACCATTCGGCCGAAGTAGATAGGGAAAAAAAAAATAAAAAAATTTGGAGCTTAAATCCTTGGTCCAAAATTTATCTCTTGTTGGATTCCAACTAAGTTCAAGATTCTCTTCAACGTGGTACAATTATTTAAGCGAGAGGACTACGTTGGTGGCAAGTGGAAAATTTGAGAAAAGGTAAGAATTTTATCATTTTTATACCATGGAAATTATATATATGTGGTAGCATGTGTAAAGTGTATGAAAACCATGAAAATTGTGTGTTGTGGGTGTATAAGTGTGTGTGGCCGTGTATGGTTGTTGATGGAGAAGGATGAATAATTTTTATTTATTATGTTAATTGTGTTGTTATGGCCTTGTGAAGTAAATGGAAGGTTGATGGTTCTTGTTGTCATGGAAAATATGTTGTAAGGTTGTTGTAGGAAAATATGTAACTTTGTAGTAGTTTATGTAATTATAAGAATGAAGTTGCTAAGATGCAAATTGTTGTGGTGATTGATGGAATTGGAAGGTAAAAATGTGTTATGAATACTTATGTCGAAGGTTGGAGGTTTCGAATGAATTATGGTTTCGGTGGGATTTTTGTACATTTTGTAAATATTTTGTAGAATGATATTAAACGCTTCCTAATTGTATTGGAATGATCTTGGCTAGTATAGAAATATGAAAATATCGACATAGATTTGAAAATGCAAAGTTAGATTGGGAGATGTTGCATTATTTGGAAAAGAAGACTATTCATGTTAGAATGCGTTTCAATTCAATTGTTGATGTTATTGGCTTTGTTGTTGGTTTGGTTGTTGATATTTGAGCCGAGTCATATTCTCGGGGCGGCAAACTTATAGGGGAGGTGCTGCTCGAATTTCTGTAGCCAAATATTGAGTTAAGGTTGCATTCCAAAAAGGCCTCTAGTAATGTTTGGTAACTATGACCATTTGTAGATTTTGAGCAAATCGGGACTTGAGTTTGGACAAGCGAGGAAGGCGAATAAGGTATGTAAGGCTTACCTCTTCTTTCTTTGGCATGTCTTAGATGTAATAGGCTTGAATACGTGTCTCGGGGACCACTCTAACTCTAGAAATCCGAGCTTGAATTTGACTACTATTCATTCAGTAGAATTGAATCAAATGCTTACGAATAGTTGAAAGAATTGTCGAACACCTAGAACTTGTATGAATAGGATCCGATTACCCTAAAACTCTCATAAGTAATGTCATGAAACGTATTGTACGCAAATTGTGTACGCCGCCTCATTTGACCCGAGGTGGGCCCCTAGTTTCCTAGATTTCTCCACGTTGGTTTAATTGACTTATTTTAAGCGATATGCAAGTACGATTTTTGACTAAGTTTCGACTATTAAGAAGTGATCGTTTTGACTATTCCATTGAGTCCTATGATATACTTTGCCATGTACTAACGATCCCAAAGGTTTTGTTTTTGACATAAATTGTTGCAACTGCGAAAGGTATGATCTATGGTTTGTTGTCGATTTCTTTTAAATGATCTATCACACCGAATTGTTCTTTCGAGTCTTGGCAAACAGTGTGTGTTTTATATTGCATATGGTTTTCTCACTACTCTGCTCGTGCGAACTGTTATGACATCTTTCACTGCGTCCCGGGCCAGGGCATGTATTCGTGCAATTTCACTGCATTGTTCACCGCGTCCCTCACTAGAGGGCCGGGGCATGTTATATATATATATATATATATATATATGATGATGATGTGATGACGGGGAGGTGGCCAGGATGGCATATGATGATTCCTTTTACCGCGCCCCTCACTAGAGGGTCGGGGCATGTTACATGTATAGGCATGATGATTTTACTTACCGCGTCCCTCGTTGTGAGGGCCGGGGCTTGTTATGTAAGCATATGTTCATGATGATTTCTTTAATTATGATACTCGGTCCATTAACGATTTTGAAAGGAACGTGATTTACATTTAAGGTAAGTTTTATGAGATCCGTTCTTGTACTACTTTCTGTCCTCTTTATTTTCATATGATTCGATTATCGTGTTTCTTGCTTTACATACTCGGTACATATTTCGTGACCGACCCCATGTCTTCGAGGGGGGGGGGTCGCGTCTCGTGCCGCGCGGTACGAAACACACGTTTGAGTGAGCCGCCAGCTTAGGGTCCCTGTTCAGCTATCTTGAAGAGCTCCCTTGTCCGGAGCCCAGATTTTGGTACAGTCTTTTGTTATATTCGTGTATATTTGTTCAGGGTACGGCGGGGCCCTGTCCCGTCATATGACTTTGTTACTCCGTGCGGAGGTACGTAGACATGTACGTGAGTGTGGCTATATACGTACGGTACCGTATGCACGTATTGTATGTTTGGGCGGTTTATTCACCGCGGCGGCCTTGTCGGCTCGCCTATATATGTATATATGGATATGTTGGCCGGTGTGGCCTTTGTCGGTATTTTACGTGTGCGTGTAAATTTTGGTTAGTAAGAAAAACAGAGGAAACTCTGCCCAATTTTTTCTAAATGCCTGAGTTACTATTTTTGGCTTTTGGTACGTACGGGTGCCCAGTTCGGGCGCTAGTCACGGCCTACGGGGTTGGGTCGTGACAAAAGTGGTATCAGAGCGGTTAGTCCTCGGAGTGTCTACAAAGCCGTGTCTAGTAGAGTCCGTTTATCGGTGTGTTGTGCACCACATCTATAAGCGGAGGCTACGGACATTTAGGATGTTACCTTTCCTTCTGATCTTAGATCGTGCGATAGAGCGGTATTATCAGGATGACTCCCTCCTAACGAACTGTTATGTTTTCAGCGATGCCACCGAGAAAGGCGACAGCTGCCCAGAAGGGCAAGTCTACTGCTGCCGGAGAGACTAGTCGGGGCCAGAGAGTGACCAGGGCCCATGCTCAGCCCGAGCCGGATATTGTGCCCCGGTCGGCGAGTTCTGCCACCCCATCACCGTCAGAGGGGCATAGAGCAGCCGGCCGGCCGAACGAGAGACAACCCCACCGCCCGCCCCCGAGATTCGAGTGCGGGAGCCTCCGGCTCCTCGGCCCGGGGGCGGAGGATAGAGCTATGAGGGATGCGGTTCGGTACAGCTACCGTGTTGGTAGCGGGCGAGTGTGCGGCGATACGGAGTAGGGGATGACCGGGCGGATAGACGTGACGGAGAGAGGGCTCGTTACTTCTTGACTGTAATCCGCCGCAGTTCTTCGGGTCAAAGCCGAGGAGGACCCTCGGGGGGTTTATTAGAGAGATGCGACGTACGCTGCGACTTATCGGGGCCTCCGAGGGCGAGTCGGTGGAGCTGGCTTCGTATCGGTACGATATAGCGACGGTTGGTTTGAGTCGTGGGAGGGCGTCCCGGGGGGTGAGGGCGCGCCACCGGCCGTATGGGATGAGTTCACGGGAGCTTTTCTTGCCCATTTTCTACCCCGAGAGATCGGGCAGAGCCGGGGTACACGGTTATACACTTGAGGTAGCGTGGTAGGAGCGTCCGAGAGTACGACCTGGAGTTTGATTCCTTAGCCGAATACGCTCCTCACGTTGTGGCGGATATGGATGACGGGGTACACCGAAGATATTATGGGGTGGATGATTATTTGATTGACGGTTGTATGTCGATGGCGACAGCCGGCATGGACATCGCACGAGTACGGGCATATGCCCGGGGCATGGAAGAGCGACACGGAGGCGCGGCCGACGGGGGATCACGGCGGGGGCCGGCCCAAGAGGGCTAGATCGGTGGGCATTGGAGAGTTTCGAGGCGGCCGGCCTCGGCAGCGTACGAGGTATTCGTCCCAGCAAGCACAGAGTGCACCCCCACGGTTTCCGGGCAGGAGGTTTGACAGTACAGGGTATTCGGGAGCCGGTCCGAGTTCCAGAGCTTCGGGGTCACAGTCGAGTAGGGGTCTGAGTCAGACGAGGCCATCTATGCCTCAGTGCCTCGGTGCGGCCGGCGCCATGCGGGGGGGTGCCGCCGCGTCACGGGCGCTTGTTTTACTTGCGGCCGTTACGACCATGTTATGAGGGATTGCCGTATCGGGATGGTTCGAAGTGGTGCGGTCCGGCCCTCTTTCGGGTCGGTCGGCGGTTCGTCTTCTTCGCGGTGTGCGCCTGCGGGCGAGGATATACCCCGGCACCCCGGCGGGCGTGGTAGAGGCCGCGGTGGATTCACGAGTTCCGGCGCTCCTTCGAACCGCGTATTTGCTTTGACGAGGAGCGGGGATCGGGAGGCACCACCGGATGCGGCTACAGGTACATGAATCCTCACTAGAATTTATGTTCTTATATGTGCGTGTCTGTGATATAATTGTTGCGTAATAGCGGTAGATGGAAAACCTGGGGATTAGTAATCCAGTATTTACAAACAACGGTAGTTAAGGTGTGTATATTGTTATTACAGACTCGGGAGTCTAGGATGGAAAGTGGTAATATCTATAAGTGACCGTGAATAGGTAAAAGCGAGAGAGGGGCAAAATGGTAATTGTGCTACGAGGGCGTCCGAAAATCTGTCAAGACTTTATTTTACTCCAAAGTGCGTGACGAAGGTCCTGTAGTCAGCTGAACGCGATTATGCTAATGCTAGAGCACCGTATTTCGTCGTAGTCCCGCAGTTAAGCGTGCTAGAGCGAGGGAAATTCTAGGATGGGTGACCCCCCTGGGAAGTTTCTGAAAGTTTCACAACTTTAGACATAAGAAGCAATGGAAAGCTAGAGTAGTCTAAAGGGATTCAGAATATCCTGAGTAGGCGGAAATCTTGAGAGGCCGCATAGGTCGGAGCGGACTAGATCGGGTAAAGAAAAAGAAGGTGCCTCACGACACTAGAGTTAGGGCCAGTTTGAGTAGCATTTGGGGGAATCTTTTGCGAATGAGATGCTGACAGTTATATATGTGTACCGAACGCGTGTGATACTCCGTGCATGACTATGTTAGCGGGTGAACGTATTTCGGTAATTAACGTGACAGTGTACGGGAGGCATTAGTCGGACAGGACAACAGAGCTCAAGTGAAAAGAAAATGAATGGCATGAATGTCATAAGATAATTTGATATCGTTTCAGCTATAGGGTAGACTTGGGAAGTACTGGCATAGTGACATCGGCAAGGGAAAAGAAGTGAGCGGATGAATAGTAAGAGGGATCGGGTACCTCAGTATGTGATCGGAACATCGAAATAGAAGTGTGGTCTGACCGAGAGAGAAAAATGCAGACGTAAGGCAAATATGATCAGATAGTAAGATAAGTACACCCCTAAAGGGGGGAAGCAGCTACGAGAAGTGTAAGTGCCGGATAGAGACAATTAAAACCACAACGCAGTTGGCGTGGATGCTCAGTCTACTGATCAGGTTCCCTATCGAGATAAGAAAGGCGACTGAGTAAGGCGTAAGGAGATAAAGGAAACCCCCGAGATTCCGATCCGACTTTATAAAACTAATTGAACATTCGAGGACGAATGTTCTAAAGGGGGGAAGGATGTTATATCCCGTATTTTCGCGTGTTCGGGAAAATTGAAAATAATTTTGGTTTGAAAGCAATAAGGTAATGATTGATTTTATTTAGCACATCAGTTGTTGATGGGAGAATACTAATGTGGAAGGGTCGAGGAAGGCTAAGGGAAAAATTGAAATTTCGAAAATTAGTTTCATGAATTACAAAATTGGTCACAAATAATTGGGCTTGGAAGATTTAAAAAAAAGAGAAGAAGAGGCCCAAGTGTGTGTGTGTGGCCGGCCATAGGCCCAAAAAATGGGTCCAAGCCCATGTTTAATTTAAATCATGTGATAAATAAGGAAAAAGGGTCATGAATTGTAGAAACTTCAAGAAAAATTGAGAGGAAAAAAAGAAGAAGAGAAGGGGAGAAAAATAAAGGCCATTCGGCCGAAGTAGATAGGGGGAAAAAAAAAAATTGGAGCTTAAATCCTTGGTCCAAAATTTATCTCTCGTTGGATTCCAACTAAGTTCAAGATTCTCTTCAACGTGGTACAATTATTTAAGCGAGAGGACTACGTTGGTGGCAAGTGGAAAATTTGAGAAAAGGTAAGAATTTTATCATTTTTATACCATGGAAATTATATATATGTGGTAGCATGTGTAAAGTGTATGAAAACCATGAAAATTGTGTGTTGTGGGTGTATAAGTGTGTGTGGCCGTGTATGGTTGTTGATGGAGAAGGATGAATAATTTTTATTTATTATGTTAATTGTGCTGTTATGGCCTTGCGAAGTAAATGGAAGGTTGATGGTTCTTGTTGTCATGGAAAATATGTTGTAAGGTTGTTGTAGGAAAATATGTAACTTTGTAGTAGTTTATGTAATTATAAGAATGAAGTTGTTAAGATGCAAATTGTTGTGGTGATTGATGGAATTGGAAGGTAAAAATGTGTTATGAATACTTATGTCGAAGGTTGGAGGTTTCGAATGAATTATGGTTTCGGTGGGATTTTTGTACATTTTGTAAATATTTTGTAGAATGCTATTAAACGCTTCCTAATTGTATTGGAATGATCTTGGCTAGTATAGAAATATGAAAATATCTACATAGATTTGAAAATGCAAAGTTAGATTGGGAGATGTTGCATTATTTGGAAAAGAAGACTATTCATGTTAGAATGCGTTTCAATTCAATTGTTGATGTTATTGGCTTTGTTGTTGGTTTGGTTGTTGATATTTGAGCCGAGTCATATTCTCGGGGCGGCAAACTTATAGGGGAGGTCTTTGCTCGAATTTACGTAGCCAAATATTGAGTTAAGGTTGCATTCCAAAAAGGCCTCTAGTAATGTTTGGTAACTATGACCATTTGTAGATTTTGAGCAAATCGGGACTTGAGTTTGGACAAGCGAGGAAGGCGAATAAGGTATGTAAGGCTTACCTCTTCTTTCTTTGGCATGTCTTAGATGTAATAGGCTTGAATACGTGTCTCGGGGACCACTCTAACTCTAGAAATCCGAGCTTGAATTTGACTACTATTCATTCAGTAGAATTGAATCAAATGCTTACGAATAGTTGAAAGAATTGTCTGAACACCTAGAACTTGTATGAATAGGATCCGATTACCCTAAAACTCTCATAAGTAATGTCATGAAACGTATTGTACGCAAATTGTGTACGCCGCCTCATTTGACCCGAGGTGGGCCCCTAGTTTCCGAGATTTCTCCACGTTGGTTTAATTGACTTATTTTTAAGCGATATGCAAGTACGATTTTTGACTAAGTTTCGACTATTAAGAAGTGATCGTTTTGACTATTCCATTGAGTCCTATGATATACTTTGCCATGTACTAACGATCCCAAAGGTTTTGTTTTTGACATAAATTGTTGCAACTCTGAAAGGTATGATCCATGGCTGTTGTCTGATTTCTTTTAAATGATCTATCACCTGAATTGTTCTTTCGAGTCTTGGCAAACAGTGTGTGTTTTATATTGCATATGGTTTTCTCACTACTCTGCTCGTGCGAACTGTTATGACATCTTTCACTGCGTCCCGGGCCAGGGCATGTATTCGTGCAATTTCACTGCATTGTTCACCGCGTCCCTCACTAGAGGGCCGGGGCATGTTATATATATATATATGTATATGATGATGATGTGATGTCGGGGAGGTGGCCAGGATGGCATATGATGATTCCTTTTACCGCACCCCTCACTAGAGGGCCGGGGCATGTTACATGTATAGGCATGATGATTTTACTTACCGCGTCCCTCATTAGAGGGCCGGGGCATGTTATGTAAGCATATGTTCATGATGATTTCTTTAATTATGATACTCAGTCCATTAACGATTTTGAAAGGAACGTGATTTACGTTTAAGGTAAGTTTTATGAGATCCGGTTACTGTACTACTTTCCTGTCCTCTTTATTTCCATATGATTCAGTTATTGTGTTTACTGCTTTACATACTCAGTACATATTTCATACTGACCCCCTGTCTTCGGGGGCTGCGTCTCATGCCGCGCAGGTACAGACACACGTTTGAGTGAGCCGCCAGCTTAGGGTCCCTGTTCAGCTATCTTGAAGAGCTCCCTTGTCCGGAGCCCAGATTTTGGTACAGTCTTTTGGTATATTTGTGTATATTTGTTCAGGGTACGGCGGGGCCCTGTCCCATCATATGACTTTGTTACTCTGTGTAGAGGTCTGTAGACATGTCTGTGGGTGTGGCTATATCTGTACAGCTGTATGCATGTATTGTATGTTTGGGCGATTTATTCACCGCGGCAGCCTTGTCGGCTCGCCTATATATGTATATATGGATATGTTGGCCCGGTGTGGCCTTTGTTGGTATTTTACGTGTGCGGGTAAATTTTGGTTAGTAAGAAAAACGAGAGGAAACTCGCGCGATTTTTCTAAATGCCTGAGTTACTATTTTTGGCTTTTGGTACGTACGGGTGCCCAGTTCGGGCGCTAGTCACGGCCTACGGGGTTGGGTCGTGACAGTAGACCCTTCTGATGATCAAAAGGCAGTCTATGCTGAGAGGAAGAGAGTCACTGACTATGGGGGTCCTGAGATGGCTGTACTGGTGGAAAGGCTTGAGCGCCAACGGTGGAATAACCTGTTCCTTCTAAGAGAATAAAAGAGAAAGTTGTGCAAGGAAATAGTAATTGAATTCTATGTTAATGCTACCTTCAATGGAGAGCAACTCACTAGTACTGTGCTAGGAGTTGAAATTACCTTGACTGCTCAAATTTTGGGGGACATTTTGCATGGGATGGGCAAAATATGTAAAGAATGAATGGCTATCATCGAGGGGATGGAAAGTGCCTTGGATATCATAAGAAATTTCTCAAACAACCCAACGGCTATGAAACACAAAAGGGTACTGAAGAGAGAGATGCCTAGGCTATACTCAAACTGTATTTTAAAGTGGTGCATTGTAATTGTTGTGCCCGGGAAGGAAGGAAGGGGAGAGGCAAGTTTCTTAGACAAGGCTCTGATGGAACTTCTCGACACTAGTGTCCAAATAAATTTGCCCAATCTCATGATCCAACACATTTATAGGATACCTTTGCAGGAGAATAAAGGACATGGATTGGCCTATGGATTCTAGTTGGCTGGCATCTTTGACCACTTCTAAGTGCCAATTAGTGTTTGGCAATGTCAAACTGTAAAGAATGTTATTGGAACCTTGGACCATGTTGGTCAACCAGTTCCAATTGGGGCTGCTGAAGCGACAAATCTTAAGAGATCAACTTACAGCCAAGGAAGCTGACATTGCAACACTGAAGGATAAGCATCAGTATGAAATGGATATGCTGCATGTCAAGTATAATCGTGAGCAAGAAGTTGTAAATGCTCAGATTCTAATTCTACAGACTGCACTGGACAAGAAGAAGGCAGAAAACACTGCCCTTACCAAAGCTCCCTCCTTAACCTCCAAACCCTCCTCCTAATTTCCTTTAGCTATTATTCTTTGATTGGACCCTGACTCCTTTATCAACTAACTTCTTGGCTCGGAGGAAGGACATAACTTTTTTGGGGCGGGATTAGGAGTACCCCTCCACTCAAGTCTAGGAACACCCGGCATGGCTAGTGTAATTGTCTAGGCGTGACAGTCCAATATCGCATGATAAGGGGACAGTCAATTCATGCCTAATATGACGTCAAAATCTACCATATCCAAAATCACCAAGTCTACCCACGTGTCATAGCCCATAATGATAACTAAACAGGATCGATAGACTAGATCAACCACAACCGAATCTTCAATCGGAGTACACATATGAATAGGTACGTCAAGGAAATCACAAACCATATCCCCACCCACAGAATGATAAGTAGACACATAAGAGAAAGTAGATCCGGGGTCAATTAAAACAAAAGCTGGTCAGTGACAAACAAAAATGGTACCTGTGATAACAGCATCTCACGCCTCGGCCTTTGGCTTGCCAAGAAAAGCATAACAATGGGCACTACCACCGCTACGGCCGGCGAGCTCCTCCTGCGGTTCCGAGAACCACCCATGACTGACTGATATCCACCCCTAGAAGACTGAGAATCACTGCGGCCTATCTGAGCACCGCATCTATCAGAAGAGCTACCCTGGCTACCAGAAGATGCCGACGTCCTAGGGGCCTAAAATCTAAAACCCTATTGGGCCCCGCTCGACACGGGGAACTCTCGACAATATGCCGGGAAGCATAATAAACTCTAGATGGAAGGGAATAAAAATAATGAAGGCACTAGGTATAACCACGTATGGGTCGGCGATAATAAACTCTAGATGGAAGGGAATAAAATAATGCGAAGAAAACCAGCTCCCCCACCTTCATAAGTCGGTATGCGGACGGTAACTACCCCTCAATGGGTCGACCCTGCCGACTCAGGAATAAGTCGGTAAAGTATTTCATGTATTCGGATAATTCGAGAAAGTTATATCCCGTATTTCGTGGATAATTCGAGAAAGTCGTCGTGGAAAGTTAAGGCGAGACCATTTTCAAGATTTTTTTCTAATGTACGAGTTGTCGTGAATATTATTTACGACTATTAGTAGTATGGCAATATTATGGAAGTCTAAGGGTAAAATGGTAACTTCACAAGTATTCAAAAAAAATGGAAGAATTCTCTAGGAAATGAAGAAAGGAACATGTGACCATTTCATAAGTGAAGGGGGCAAAGTGTAAATATGGGTGGACTAAAGTGTAAAAGGAAAGACCCTTGGTCTTCTTTGACCAAGTGAGAAAAGTCAAGAAAAGAAAAGAAAAATCTAGGAAAAGAAAGAAAAATCTAGAGAGGGGGCATGTGCCCCTCACATGCATGCAAATTATATATGTATATATATAAGAGGGGTGGTCATATTTTTAAGAAGAGAGAAAGAAACAAGAAAGAAAAGAAAGAGAAAAAAAAAAGAAGGAGGAGGACGGCCAAGATGGGGCTGGCCGAACCAGCCCCTAAAGTTGATCAAGAAAATTTGTTCTTCCTAGCTTCCCTACTAATTAGAAGGCCCTCGTCGACGTGGAAGAGTTGTTGGAACAAGAAAACCATTTGTTGTTGTGGTTCATCAAGCTAGCCAAGAGGAGAAGTTGAAAGAAAAAGGTGAGGTTAGTCTTCTTTTGTGTTTATGGATGATTGGTACATGTTGTGATATGTAAAAAAATAAAGGAAACCATGAAATAATATTTGTTGAAGTTGTGGCCGTGTGGTGTGTGTTTGGCCGTGTGTATATAGAAGTTGTGTTAGAGTGGTGAATTAATTGTATTCAACATGTTTATGTGTTGTTGTAGTGTGTAGGAAGTGAAGGAAATTCATGGAATGTTGTATGTTGTGGAGTGGCCGAATAGGGGCTGCTTGGTATGTGAGAAATGAATCAATGTTATTTAGAATTTTGGAGTGTCGTCGTTATGAGTTTGATGAGAAAAATGAATGTTTAGCGATTCATGTTGGAATTGGAAATGTTGTGGGCTGTTTTGGAGAGCAATATGATTTTAATATAGATTCTTGTGTGCATGAGAATAATGATCGTTAGCATGCGGAATGTTGATATAGTTTATGGGTTTGAAAAGAAATAATGTATTGTTGGTGTCGTTGGAATATAAATCACAGGGGTTGTTACTTGTTTTTATTGAAGATGAAAAGTCTTGAAGGAAGTAGAATGTTGATTGAAATTGTTAGTATAATTGTTGGTAATGTTGTTAGTTTGGCCGGGTTGTATTCCCGGGATTGTTGTTGGTTGAAATCGGCCAAGTTAAACTTGGTGGCATGGTATATTTACAGGGGAAATGCTGCCAAAATTTCGGTAGCCAAGCGTTATTTGAAGAATCTAGTTCTAAATGCACTAATCAAGTTTTGGTAAACATGACCAAATTGTAGATTTTGGCGAATTTGGAGCTTGAATTTGGAACAGCATATGGAACGGAAAGAGGTATGTAAGACTTCACCCTTCTTTCTATGGCATGTCTTAGACGTACTAAGTCGGATACGAGCCTCGGGGACAACCCTATTCTCCGGAATCCGCACCTAAAGTTTCCCCTTTTCATTCAGTGGAATTGAACTAGAACATGTGCAAAATGTTGAAAAACCTTCCCAAGTCTCTAGAACTTGCATAAAGAGGACCCGAATACTTTAAGATCCTCATAAGTAACGTCATGACACGTAACATCTGTAAATTAGGTACGCTACTTCATTCGGCCCGAGGTGGGCCCATTGTTCTCGGATTTTCCTATCGCTTCGTTTGACTTATTTTGGAGTAGAATCCTAAGGAAACTTTTGATCCTCGTCCCGATTATTAAACGATAGGTACAGCACTGTCCTAATGTAAAAATGTCTATGATGACCGTGATAACGATAATGCTAAGAAAGAACATACGTCCATGATAGTACGACAAAGATGATTCCTTGACTAAGGTGAAGAATATGATCTTATAATGATAATGATGGAGTCGAAAACGAGAAAAATGCCTACGATAGATATGTTGACGATACGTTCTGCTATAAAAAAATGAAAATATGGAAATGTTAAACGATTTCTTGATATCTCAACTCTATTATAGGGAATGACTGCCATAAAGGTTCTAAGAAGATGAAACTATACCTTATGACCCTATTCGATGTTTTCTCATAATGACACTTTTCATTGGTAACCTCGCCTTATGATACACGTATATGTGCATGGAAATGTATATGTATATGTATATGTATATGTATATGTGAATGTATATGTATATGGGGAATGGGGAAGGGCAACTGTGTCCACCTGATTCAGCTGGCTTATCATCCCGGACGCGGGATGCCCGGACGCGGGATATGGGAGAGCCGGATACGGCGTCTGTATATGTGATATGTATACTATGTTGGGACACTGTTGGGGAGGGGGGTGGGAGAGCCGATGTACTCGGCGTCTGTGAACGTAAGTAAAGAACACCGTTTTCTGGAATGTTCCGTTTTCTGTATATGTGATATGTATAATATGTTGGGACACTGTTGGGGAGAGGGGGGGAGAGCCGATGCATTCGGCGTACGGAACGTAAGTAAAGGACATCGTTTTCCGAAATGTTCTGTTTTCTGTACATGTAAATAAGGAGTACCGTTTTCCGGAAAGAAACTAAGCATGCATGGCATCCGCCTGAAAGGCACTCACATGTACAGGTTATATCTAACCCAGATAAGCTCTATATGTTTGTACCGTTATTATTCATACTGCATATGCCTTTATCATGTTACTATTCATATCTTACATACTCAGTACAATGCTCGTACTGACCCCTCTTCTTCGGGGGCTGCGTCCATGCCGCGCAGGTACACCCAGACGATTTGAAGCTAGCATACAAGATGTTCCAGCAGGGTTGGTAGGCTCCACTTGTTCTGGAGTGCTGCCGAGTCAGAGCATATGAGCTATGATGTTTTGTTCGGTGTTAGAGACTTTGCAGACAGAGTCGAGGGTATAGAGTGACAGCTTTGTAGACGGTCTCGCCGGTTAATATGTTAATATGTTTCATGTCACGGGTCCCACATGATGATAGACTTTACTTGTAGAAAAAAATTTGGAGTTCACTATGTATCCTATTTTTAACTGATACAGGAATTTCTCTATGTAATAGGAGTCAGAGGGTTCGCTCGGCTCCAGATATGGAGTCGGGTGCCCATCACACCCTAGTAAGACCGGGGTGTGACAAAGTGGTATCAGAGCAGGTCGGTCCAAGGGTTGTACGCAAAGTCGTGTCCGGCGAGTCCTCATTTATGGGTGTGAAGCCGGCCACATCTATAGACAGGAGGCTGCGGGGCATTTAGGAATTGTTGACCTTCTTTCTGTCTTGTGATCGTGCGATAGAGCCAAGTCATAAGAAATAAGACCTTCCGATATAAGCCGGATATGCGACGGAAAATGGCAAGTCACAGAGGTGAGTCTGGATAATTGTTCTGTACTTGGAACTGGAAGTTCTGGAAGGCTGGATATGCTATGTAACCACATGTTCTGTGTAGTATTGTCGATATTTACCGTGTATAGATTTGGATAGGTAGGAATGATGAAGGAGGCTTTGCCAGAATGGGTACGTCTAAGAGGAGAAGCGCGGAAAGGAAATACGATAAACAGACAATAAACGAGATGCGACGTTTCAAGAAAGGTTATGGATTTGGCGTGGCAACGAAGGTGTGATCGCCACCATCACGAATCTGGAAGTCCAAGACAGGAGGTAGCCATAAACACGGGCGGAAGGTGAACATTGGGAATTAAAAAGGGCAAAATGGTAATTGCAGAAGAAAGGGCGGGTTACGCGAATGTCTCGGGGTCCGTAAGACCTCGACTAACCCCTGAACATGTGATAAAGGTCGTGTGAGGAAGCGGACGCGAAAATATCAGCATTAAGACACCGAATTTCAGTAAAGCTTCGAAGTTAAGCGTGCTCAGGTGGGAGCAATTCTATGATGGGTGACCCCCACAGGGAAGTTTACAAGAGATTCTACGTATACGGACATAAGAGACAAATAAGAGGTTAGAGTGACCTAAGGGGAAAATTAAAGTATACAGAATGGTTAGGGACCATACGGGGTCACGGAAGACAAGGCAGACTTGCTCGGTGAAGAGACAGGAAGTGTATCACAGCCCTAGAAATAGGATAGGCTTGAACAGTGTCTGGAAGTATTTTGTGGGTTAGTTGATAGTAATTATATATATGTATGAAGGTGTAGGATATTTCGAATATGATTGTATTGATGGACATGTGAATCCCAAAGAACCGAAGTTACGGTACAAAAGGCATTAATCGAGTAAGGATGCTGAAGTTCGGGTGACAGCAAGAGTAAATGGTACAAGTGTTACAAAGTAAGCTATTATTATTCTACTATAGATTGAGAGTGAGAATGAGGATATGAGACGAAGTATAAACGGATAATGGTAAGGAACCCCTTACAAAGGGGGGGAGACCATACTATATTAGGCTTAAAAAGGGAATTACCACAAACCCAAGTGCCAGGGAAAGGAAATTCATTGGTTCAGGTCCGAAGATCGAACCATAGCGGCATATCAAATGGATACATGAAAGAAGTAGAAACGAGTTGGTGCAGTGGATTAGGAAATCTACGACACAGACATAAGGAGAATGGAGTGAGGGATAAGGAATGGGCACGAGAAGAAGGACAATTATGAAACGGGACTCCCCCGAGGTGCTTATAAGACCCCATAAGATCAGTTGAACATTCGAGGACGAATGTTCTAAAGGGGGGGAGGATGTTATATCCCGTATTTCATGTATTCGGATAATTCGAGAAAGTCGTCGTGGAAAGTTAAGGGCGAGACCATTTTCAAGATTTTTTTTCTAATGTACGAGTTGTCGTGAATATTATTTACGACTATTAGTAGTATGGCAATATTATGGAAGTCTAAGGGTAAAATGGTAACTTCACAAGTATTCAAAAAAAATGGAAGAATTCTCTAGGAAATGAAGAAAGGAACATGTGACCATTTCATAAGTGAAGGGGGAAAAGTGTAAATATGGGTGGACTAAAGTGTAAAGGGAAAGACCCTTGGTCTTCTTTGACCAAGTGAGAAAAGTCAAGAAAAGAAAAGAAAAATCTAGGAAAAGAAAGAAAAATCTAGAGAGGGGGCATGTGCCCTCACATGCATGCAAATTATATATGTATATATATAAGAGGGGTGGTCATATTTTTAAGAAGAGAGAAAGAAACAAGAAAGAAAAGAAAGAGAAAAAAAAAGAAGGAGGAGGACGGCCAAGATGGGGGTACCGAACCAGCCCCTAAAGTTGGTCAAGAAAATTTGTTCTTCCTAGCTTCCCTACTAATTAGAAGGCCCTCGTCGACGTGGAAGAGTTGTTGGAACAAGAAAACCATTTGTTGTTGTGGTTCATCAAGCTAGCCAAGAGGAGAAGTTGAAAGAAAAAGGTGAGGTTAGTCTTCTTTTGTGTTTATGGATGATTGGTACATGTAAAAAAATAAAGGAAACCATGAAATTATATTTGTTGAAGTTGTGGCCGTGTGGTGTGTGTTTGGCCGTGTGTATATAGAAGTTGTGTTAGAGTGGTGAATTAATTGTATTCAACATGTTTATGTGTTGTTGTAGTGTGTAGGAAGTGAAGGAAATTCATGGAATGTTGTATGTTGTGGAGTGGCCGAATAGGGGCTGCTTGGTATGTGAGAAATGAATCAATGTTATTTAGAATTTTGGAGTGTCGTCGTTATGAGTTTGATGAGAAAAATGAATGTTTAGCGATTCATGTTGGAATTGGAAATGTTGTGGGCTGTTTTGGAGAGCAATATGATTTTAATATAGATTCTTGTGTGCATGAGAATAATGATCGTTAGCATGCGGAATGTTGATATAGTTTATGGGTTTGAAAAGAAATAATGTATTGTTGGTGTCGTTGGAATATAAATCACAGGGTTGTTACTGTTTTTATTGAAGATGAAAAGTCTTGAAGGAAGTAGAATGTTGATTGAAATTGTTAGTATAATTGTTGGTAATGTTGTTAGTTTGGCCGGGTTGTATTCCCGGGATTGTTGTTGATTGAAATCGGCCAAGTTAAACTTGGTGGCATGGTATATTTACAGGGGAAATGCTGCCGAAATTTCGGTAGCCAAGCGTTATTTGAAGAATCTAGTTCTAAATGCACTAATCAAGTTTTGGTAAACATGATCAAATTGTAGATTTTGGCGAATTTGGAGCTTGAATTTGGAACAAAGCCGGATATGGAACGGAAAGAGGTATGTAAGACTTCACCCTTCTTTCTATGGCATGTCTTAGACGTACTAAGACGGATATGAGCCTCGAGGACAACCCTATTCTCCGGAATCCGCACCTAAAGTTTCCCCATTTTCATTCAGTGGAATTGAACTAGAACATGTGCAAAATGTTGAAAAACCTTCCCAAGTCTCTAGAACTTGCATAAAGAGGACCCGAATACTTTAAGATCCTCATGAGTAACGTCATGACACGTAACATCCGTAAATTAGGTACGCTACTTCATCCGGCCCGAGGTGGGCCCATTGTTCCGGATTTTCCTATCGCTTCGTTTGACTTATTTTGGAGTAGAATCCTAAGGAAACTTTTGATCCTCGTCCCGATTATTAAACGATAGGTACAAAACTTGTCCTAATGTAAAAATGTCTATGATGACCGTGATAACGATAATGCTAAGAAAGAACATACGTCCATGATAAGTACGACAAAGATGATTCCTTGACTAAGGTGAAGAATATGATCTTATAATGATAATGATGGAGTCGAAAATGAGTAAAATGCCTACGATAGATATGTTGACGATATGTTCGGCTATAAAAATGAAAATATGGAAATGTTAAACGATTTCTTGATATCTCAACTCTATTATAGGGAATGACTGCCATAAAGGTTCTAAGAAGATGAAACTATACCTTATGACCCTATTCGATGTTTTTTTCTCATAATGACACTTTTCATTGGTAACCTCGCCTTACAATACACGTATATGTGCATGGAAATGTATATTTATATGTATATGTATAGATATGTGAATGTATATGTATATGGGGGAAAATGTAGATAAGGGCAACTGTGTCCACCTGATTCAGCTGGCTTTCATCCCGGACGCGGGATGCCCGGACGCGGGATATGGGAGAGCCGGATACGGCGTCTGTATAAGTGATATATTTAATGTGTTGGGACACTGTTGGGGAGGGGGGTGGGAGAGCCGATGTACTCGGCGTCTGTGAACGTAAGTAAAGAACACCGTTTTCTGGAATGTTCCGTTTGTTGTATATGTGATATGTATAATACGTTGGGACACTGTTGGGGAGGGGGGTGGGAGAGCCGACGTGCATTCGGCGTCGTGAACGTAAGTAAAGGACATCGTTTTCCGAAATGTTCGTTTTTACTGTACATGTAAATAAGAGGTACCGTTTTCCCGGAAAGAAACTAAGCATGCATGGCATCCGCCCGAAAGGCACTCACATGTACAGGTTATATCTAACCCAGATAAGCTCTATATGTTTGTACCGTTATTATTCATACTGCATATGCCTTTATCATGTTACTATTCATGTCTTACATACTCAGTACAATGCTCGTACTGACCCCTCTTCTTCGGGGGCTGCGTTCATGCCGCGCAGGTACACCCAGACGAATTGAAGCTAGAATACAAGATGTTCCAAATAGGGTTGGTAGGCTCCACTTGTTCTGGAGTGCTGCCGAGTCAAAGTATATGAGCCATGATGTTTTGTTCGGTGTTAGAGACTTTGCAGACAGAGTCGTGGGTGCCAGAAGTCAGTCTGTCAGTGGTTTCATAGGCCAATGTGTCGATTTGTATTATGATACAAGTTTTATACAGTCACATATTCGATTTGCTTGGAAAACAACAGAAAGAAAATTTTGGTGAGCTTTGTCATGTGCATTCGACTTAGAAAAAAAAAAATTTACGCATGAAATAAGAGTCAGAGGGTTCGCTCGGCCCTAGGTAAGGGTCGGGTGCCCATCACACCCTGATCAAGATTGGGGTGTGACAAATATGAACCATGGTGTCCTAAAGCATCGGAGTAAAAATCACCTCGGGTTGAGTCTGGCCTGGTCCCAGCTCCCCCTCAACTGCAGGCTCATACTCAGGCTAATGCTCTGGCTCTAGTGATATGGATATAGCACGTCTCTGACCCACCGCAGGGGCCCTGCCCCTGGTCCTTACATAACCTAGTCCTCGTGCCTCGGCCCCAGCGACGGGTGCAGGCACCTTATCCCTCACGACAGTAGCCCTTGTCCTCATCATCTGTGAGAGAATAGAAGTGAAATCAGATACCAATTTGAACATCTTAGATACCAATTTGAATAAAGTTGCACGAAAGAATGATGCCCACACTAACCCCCCTGGTGGGCGAACCCTTCCCCTATTCAGCATTTAGTTCAAACTTATGAAAAGTAATTAGAAAGAATTAAGAAGTCTCAAAACATAAATAAACTAGTAAGTGCAGAATACTAATACATCATCACCGGAATATGGTCTGAATCAGTACAAGAGCCACTAAATACTATAAGTCTGAAGACTACAAGTCTGACATATAAATACTGTTTTAGAATACAAAGAAAAGGCAAGTAATGATAGAAGAATCTTTGGGCTGCTGAATCCATCACATGCTCACCCTGGAAACTCTGATACTGAGATCACTCATGAGGTGAAGAAGAGGAACCTGCTATGAACTCCGCACTCAGAAAAAAAGTATAGCAAGGTAGTATCAGTACAAACACCATGTACTGGTAGGTATCATAGGCCGACAATAATTATTTCACATATATACGAAGAAAGGAATCAAAAGGTAGACACGCAAGCAGTCAAGTACAAATCACAACACATTCCAAGATAAGGAACAATACACATGATATAAATGCCATAGCAGAATCAATGATATGTATGAATGAAGTAAATGAGTGAATATGCAATGCAATGAAATTCAACGCCAACTGTCTGTCACTATACACACATGCTACGGATGAAAATCCTCCATGTCTTGGCAGTCCTGACCTATGGGGGACCCGCAAAGTCTATGTACCAGTCACTTCGCACACAGCCCAGAGATGACTTCCACACTACTAGCCACTCCTCCACTTCCACACAATCTTCCACTTCCATTGCAATCTCAGATGTTTCCTTTCTCACTTATCATACCTAGTACAAAGCCACAGTTCATATCAACATATCATTCAAGATGTGTATGAATGCTATGCATGATATCAATATCAAGTGTAAATCATAATCAAGATTTCATTTGTGCTTTTACATGAGAACACATCACAATACCAATCCTAAATCATTATACTTTCCTTTTCCGATGATAAGCGACATGATAAGTGAGAGATGAATGCATCACAAACACACCATAGTAAACGAGCGACGAGCCCAACACATCACATATGGAGAAAAAACAAATCACGATAACAAGGCGACCAACCTACATAGTCAACAACAATATCAACCTAAGAGTATCCATCCCAATTTCATACCCCAACCCTTAACATGTTTTCCCCATCATAACTAGCTCCTACATATGCTTCACTACTTGGAGTCTAATAAAAAAGTAAGCCATGACCTACCTCGATGTCGAGCTGGTGCCACGAACCATCAAACGCGAGCCTTTCCCTTCTGAAGAGCATTCGAATACTCAAAGTCTAGTCATTATCGAAATCTAAGTTAGAAACGGAGATTAACGATACCCATATTTCTACACATTCCTTCAAATCAGAAATCAACTATAGAAGAGCGAAAAATCGGACCCACGAGGGTAAAATGGGAATTTCAAGGTTAGAAATGGTAATCCATCGTTCTAGAAGTTCGATTCTACACTTCAATTGATAATTAAACTCAATTAGTGATCAATTTTATCATTTTAAAGAAAACCCCCAAATTAGGAATAACCCTTAACTATCCATAATCAATTCCTCAATCTAAGTTAGAGATTCAAGCTTATTATCTATTAATTTATGAAATTCCATGTTTAGACTAGCTGAATTCATCAATTAAACTCATATTCATAGCCTGGGATTCAAATATCAAATTTAAGGTTGAAACCTCATCTTCTCCAACTAGTCTCACTAGTTTCCACCATAGATTCTAGCTTAGGAAGGTAGATAAACATAATACAAGGTGAAACAAACTTACCCCAAGATGAAACAACTCTGAAAGCTCTTCAAATTGCCCTTAAGTCACTCGGGGTTTTAATTTTGGGAATGGGGAAAGAGTGGTTAGAAATGGGACATTTAATACTTTCTAATTCAGCGACATTCGGTCCCGCGGCACCACATTCGCTCTAGCGATCTCGCCTCAGCGGAGAATCATCTGCTGGGGTGGATCTCATTAAAGGTCTATACCTAGCGTCTTTGGGCCAGGCCCCGCTGAGGCGGACCCGCAAGACACCAAAAAATAGCAAAATCTGTTTATCACCAAGTTTCACCCCAAATCTCAACATCCATCTGAGGCCTCTCGGTTGCAAACTAGGCATGCAAACTTATGTGAAAACACGCTACGAACTTAATCGTGGCCTCGAAATTCCCAATGGAGGTCTATTTTACCGGGTCAACCTCCAAATGGCTAAAACCAACTGTCCAACAAATGGTACAAAACGCTCTTGAATACCTCAGGAAACAAACTGAATACCCCACCAAGTCACAATCGACCCTCCGGACCTTACGGAATCGATGAAGTTCCAAAAAAGCTCTGTTTACTCAAAAGTCAACAATTGGTGAAACCTTTTTCACTCAAAAGCTCTAACCTCCTCAAATTATTGTAAAACTCACCCGATGACCTCGAAAATCATGTCGCCCATCCCCGCAGGTCAAAATCATACTAACTAGGCTTGGGAAAAGGTCAAGAGGGAAAATGGGTCAAAAGTGCAATAATGACCAGACGCGTCATTACAGTAGGGATCATATCTAGATTGTATGATGAAGAAATGGTTGAAACCATAGTTGGAAATGGTAGTTGAGATGCTGGTATATATTAGGCTATTTTTGAAGTTGTTCTTCTGATATTTTTGGGCTGGAAATTGGTAAAATAATATGAGTATATGGTTGTTATGGTTCTTAATATGTTCATGAAGAAAGACAAGGAGTTAAACTATAGCTCGCTAATCATAAACCGAGCTTGCCGCTCGTTTTGATTATTTAGTTGTTGAAGGAGCTTGCTGTAAATCTTATTGTTGTTTGGGCTTTTTGTTGGATATCTTAAACTTGTGGAAAGTTAAAGAAATAGGGGAGGTGCTGCCCGTTTTATCATAGAATAAGTTTATTGATCAATGCACGATAGTTACGACACTTAATCGTAACAATAGTATTGTTTTCATTATTGTAGACAAAAGGGTGACGAGATATCAATTCGTTGTTGAGTAGGAGGTTGACTACGATATGTTAAGGCTCATCCCTTTCCTTCTTTTGCACGAATCAAAATGAAATGAAACGCAACGAACATCCCCTCAAAAGTGACTCTATCTTGTAATGTTAGAGATGCGTTCTTGTTTCCTTGAGATGTCAAATGATTTATATTATGCTGATGTTCTTCTAATTCTTATTGTATCATAAGTTGAAAAGTTAGTTCATATAATGTATTTAGAGGTTTACCAACCGTACATCACTCCGAAAGGTTCAGAATATCATTTCATGAGTCTTTCATATATATGTATCTATTTTCCATCGAGCCGCATATATAGTCGGTCGGGTACGACACCTATTGTGCACACCACTGCAGTTGTGTACGTTATGATAATGTTAGCCCCAAAGAGCGGCTTGATGATGATGATGCAGCCCCATAGTATGGCTTGCATATATGTTTAAATGAAATCATGCATGTCATACACCCTCAGTGGAATTCAGAGTTATACGTTGTCTTTCCTATCTCTATTTACATTACTGCCTTACATACTCGGTACATTCTTCGTACTGACGTCCTTGTTGTTTGTGGACGCTGCATTTCATGTTGCAGGTCTAGATAGACAAGTTGACAGACCACCACAGTAGGTTGCCCTGATTCAGCAGCTGCTTGGCAAGCTCCACTTTTCTGAACTTGCATGTCGCGTCGGTATGCATATGTACAGATGGCTTTTGGGTATGTCGGGACCGACTTATGACAGTTTTATGTACTCTTAGAGGCTCTTAGACAAACGTCCTGTGTATAATTTTTGTATAGCCTTGTCGGCTTATGTTTGATGTATATGGTCTTTCATGATGGTCTTGTCGGCCCGTATATGTATGTATATGTTATCATGCCATTTCGATTGAGTTGTTGATGTCTGAAGTCCTGGCTTTCATTGGATACGAAATAAGTTGGCCTTGTCGGCCACTATAACGTTCCAAATTATGTTATCATGTAATGTATATTGGTGCTCGGCAAGTAAGGCCTGGGTACCGATCTCGCCCCTCCAGTTTGGGGTGGGACAAACTTGGTATCAGAGCAGGTCTGTCCTAGGGATGTCTATGACCCATGTCTAGTAGAGTCTTGATTATGGATGTGTTGCGCGCCACATTTATAATCAGGAGGCTACAAGGCATTTGGGATTGTCACATTTTCTTCTGAATCTAGATCGTACGATAGAGCTGAGTCGTAAGGATTCAATTCTTAATCCTCACCTTCTGTAAAATCTCAGCGATGTCTTCAGCCAAGAAGCAGACGACTAGTAGAAAGTTAGACACAGTGGCTGGGGAGGTTGCGAGTAGTATGCCTTCCATTGAGACAGACTCGTCTGAGGTGCAGAGTGGGTCACCTTTCCAGGTATTTCTGACTCCACCAGTACTAGAGAAGCTAAGGGAAGCTCCAGTATCTCTAGAGTCATCTGTTACACCACCGGCTCTATCTAACCAGGATGTGAGGAGAGCGGTGCAGATATTGACACAGTTAGTTACCTCCCAAGCCCGGCGTCGTATTAGACCATCTGATAGTTATTGACCTCCTGAGGGGACAAGGAGTTCGGCTCCTATGAAACTTATTAACTGGGGTCTGCCAGTATTCACAGTATTTAACCCAAATAGGTGTTGGGCGGACCAAAAAGGCCTGGACGGCTGGTGACTATAGAGGATTACAGGTTGGTAATGACCCATAGTGGTATGGACAGTAGGTTAGACTTTTAAGGCAGTTCACGCATGATCAGGGCTCTTTGGTGAGGCCGAGGAGAGACTCGCAAGCATCAGTATGCCAGGGTTAAAATAATACAGGTTGGATAGGGCTACTTCAACCACTGTACCTTTAGTATGGTTGAATGCATGTCGAACCATGTTGTGTGAATACGGGGGCCTATTTCTAGTGCGAGAGTAAAAGTCATAGGATACGGAGATATCCAAGACTTAACCGAGAAAATCAGGGTAGGAGTGGAGATGGAGCATCAGGCTACTGTGCTACTTGACATAGCTTAATGGGTATAGGCATGTTAATGGTTTCCTTATCGTGATGTCTATTCCTTGTGATTCTAATATCGACTTGTTACATGTCCTAAGTGTTGACATCCCATTTTAGGATGCGGGTTCTACAGTGTCTCTTGCGGGGTTAGGACGCCTTAGTAGAAATAGGTTGCGAATATAGAGCAGATACCGAGGTAGAGTTCCAGTTCGAACGATAGTCAGGACCGCGTTTATGCTCTAACGGGTCAATAAGATATGAGACTTCACTAATGTTATGATGGATGCATGACCCAATTTCCCCATTGCAACATTTATGCTAATTAGTCCCCAGATCTACATCAGAGTATGTTACTTATTTGTGAGAAAAGTTCAGATGTTTAGTTTCTGGTTCTTATGAGGGAGCCTTAGTATATATATTGAGAGTTTTCATAATAAGAATATTGAAGGTGAGCGGCAAGGGGAGAGTATGGAAAGCATATTAGGAAATTCAACAGCTAGCGGTTATTAACCAAATGGAGAAGTCTGACATGACTAACGAATAAGGCTGGCTAAAGTAAGAAAAATTAATGAACGAAAGAGTATCTCGCTAAAGTTTCCAGAATAAGGTAAGAAGCGATATGTTAGTAAAGGGCTGGTAGAAGGTCAAGTGGAGCGTTACGAGTAGGAAAGAGAAATCATTACCGGACATAAGTTAAAGTATGGTAGTTCGACAGGATTCGTAGACAAAAATAGAGGGAAACAAGTATTGGGATTATGTAATAGTGTAAGTCATAAAATTACATCTTCATTATGAGAAATAAATCAGTGATCTTAATAGAACTTATCAGAAGATAGATTTAGTCCCGAGATTTAGAGATAGCAGTGTTAGGAAGTAACCCAAGGCAAACCAAAGTTGGGTTAAAGACTCAAAGGTTTTCGACAGTGGTTGGCATCGCAAATATCAGCAGTAGTGAATGATTAGATGGTGAAAGGATGAATGACAGAAGAACAACCTTTGAGGGTCATTCAAAAGGGTTTCTTGAACAAGCCACGTGGGCGAAGTCACGCTCATCAAGATCAAGCATGCCAGTATGAATATATGGTACCCTATGTATAAATGTAATTCCAAAATTGTCTCAATAAGAGGAGGTTATTCTAAGACGAATTATAAGTCGCCAGGAAGGCAGAAATGTGTTTCTCTTAATACCAGAAGGACGGAAGGATGATTGAGATTATATTTACTCCAACTTTATAGATATGTAATGCCCTAAGAAAAATGCACAAGTATAAACGATGGGAAAGACGCATGCAATGACTTTCTAACTAAAGGAGTCGATTGATGGAGGATATAACAAGACCTTTAATACTCTGGGAGTTGATACGGGGAAATAAATCCAAGCAAAGGACATGACCCCAGAGAGATTGCTTATAGTGGAGAAGTGAAGATAAACTGGTTAAACAATTAGTAATAAGTTATGACAGACCTAGTTATGGCTAGATAAGAGTTGTAGATATGTCAGTAGAATATAAAGAATGATATTGTTAATCTGAGTGTATGAAGTTTTGATTTCACAACTGCATAATTACAACTCTCACAAGAATGCACAGATAGAGGCATCGACAGGTAAAACTAATAAGCATGTTATGAAAAAGGCCCAAAGGGGATCATTGAACCTAGAATATGGAGCTGAGATTATAAGAGATATAAGAAGTAACAGGGATAAAATAAAGGCGAAATGGGAGCAATAAAGATAAGTCGTCTTATGACGTCAAGTTCTTCAGAGGCTTGTATGTAGCCAATAAGGGAATAAGTTACTGACCTATTATCTATCATGCTTATTGGCACAAGAGTTAGAATCAAGGGTAATATTTGAATACATATATGCAGGGAGTTCAGAAATGTGTGAGAGCTAAGATAAACTAGTTTAAGCAGATAGCGAGTGTCGAAATGGGTCTGAAGGAAGGTCGCTTCTAATTGATGGCAGTAAGAAAGTACAAGGAGAGCTAGCCAACTTATGAATTGAAATTAACAGCAGTAATGTACGCACTTCATAATAATGGCTTTTTTTATGTGGTGGATATGTTTAGACATTACAAACCGCAAGAGTTCCATTACCTTTAACCAAACGAAACAGAGTGGGCAATAAAAATGATGACATAAGCCACCTAATTATATCATCCGATAAAACCCAGGTTGTAATCGGCGTCCTCAGCTACAAATCTGGGGCCAGTCAGAACTATATCAGTTAGCTAGTCGTAGGTTCGATTATTGGACTCCAATTACAGCGAAACCACCATTCGGAAAACACCAGTATCATAGTTAGTAGGAAGGTAAAAAGCGGTAGCATGAGGATTTTATTTATCAGGACTCAAGGAAAAGTCCAGTAATATGAATTAACAACCTTCGAGGGTTAAGGAGAACATGAACCTTAGCATAGAGAAGCCGAGTAGGGTCTATAGAGTCCGATCATAACAAGGCTTTACCCCTATCATAACATGAATTTGACTTCATTTCGGCAACCGTTGATGGACTCGCGAAGACAACATCAGGACTACTTCATGGTCAAGGATCACGCAAAAGTATATATCTAAGAGAAAGATTTGGGAATATAAATAATCTGGGTACGACCCTCCCACTAAGCACTTGACGCGGACACTCAAAGATATGTTGTAAGCGTGAGTGCTAAGCTTTAAAGGAGACAGGGATGACCAAAACATTAAGGAGGTATATTATGTTGAACATCAGAAGCCTAGCAGAGCAACACAGAATATAGAAATTCCAATATAGAAGATGACCAATATGGATTCCGTTACAGGACTGCCCAGTTTGTATCGGCAATTCTCTTATAAAGAAAATCACCACTTGAGCCTTATGATGTCCCCTCGCGAGGCCTTGTATAAGTGCAACTGCAGATATTTTATCATAGGATTCGGGGTTGGCAAGTTAAGATTATTGAGCTCAAATTGGTCCAGCAGACAGGAGCGACAGTTGACAGCTCAGAGTCGCCAGTAGACATGTTAGGGCATTCGATGTCAAAAAGGGGATTTCAGGTGAATATTCGCATATAAAGGGCGTCATGTGGTTTGGTATGAAAGGCAAGCTGAGTCTGCGATACATCGGGCCATACAAGATTATTCGGAGAATTGGTGAAGTGGCTTAAGATTTGAACTTTCCATTAGAATTGGAATTCGTGCACCCAGCATTCCATCTATCTATGTTACATAAGCACATCGGAAACCCATATCGGGTTATCCCAATTGATAACGTCCAAATCACGGAGTATTTATCGTATGAGGAAGTACCAGTTGTTAAGGGCCAAAGATGTAGTTCCTATGAAAGTATTGTGGAGTAAAAATAGCACTGAGGAAATTACATAGGAAGCCAAAGAAGAAATTAAATATAAGTATCCTTACCTATTTCAGACAGAAGATAATGACCGAACTAAAGTTTTGCAAGAGACAACAGGAGAAGAACCAACCCTATGAGGTAGGTAGCAGCTCACAAATGTCCCTTTTGATATATCATGACCCTGAGCGGTCCCATATATGTATATGATGTTTGTGTAGCCCTGTGAGGCACGTAGGTTGGATTTTTACTATTTGCAGGTTTTGATAGTGCCCATTTAAAAGGAAAACTGTGCCAAAATTTTCGTAGAATCGTTAATAAGGTAATCCTCCCTTAGACATCTACATTCGAGGATGAATGTTCTTGGGGGTGGGGGTGGGGGTGGGGGTGGGGGATGTTACATCCAGTAATTTTATACGTTAAGTTCGTCGTAAGTTAAATCGACATGAGCTCGGAAAGCGGGATTATCTTTGAGGTTAAAGCAGATTGAAGATATTAATCTTAAATTTTATAAGGATTTATAAACATTATTACTAAGTGTCGAAAGGTTTTGAAGTTAAACAAATCAAAAAAAATATGTTTCGCCGAAAGTCGGCAAGTTGGGAATGTTGTAGCCCGTACTTTTAGGGTAATACTAGGAGTGCTTAACATTCTAAGAAGGTAATTTTATGAGTTATTTGAATCATATAATAGTCTTATGTTCAGTTTTGAAGTCAAACAAGTTATAATACGAAAGTCGACAAAGGTCGTCTCAAGTTACGTTTATAAATTTGCTGAAATTTGGGTCGGTTATCGTGGAGATTTTCTCTTAATATACTTGGAGTTATGGGGTAATCCATCCCCAAAATTGAATCTATATGAGTTTAGTTTCCAACTCATTAAACCGTTCGTCGATACTACATCTGAGTAGAGAGATATTCGGTTTTTTACGAGACTGCGCAGGCAGCCCTTTGGGACCCACTCGAGGCGGTGGAATTCCGTTTTAAGTATAAAAGTTAGTGGCTACTTTATAGATTTATTTTTTATCATTTTCCAGATCCCAAACCCTATCCAATACTCTCTCAAGGTCTTCACACCTATCTAACCCAAATCTAGGGGGTTTCGACCTCAATCAACCCTCAAAAAGATTGTAAAGCTAAGGAAACTAGGATTCTCTTCGAAGTAGTTGCATTGTAAGCTTACTTCGAGGTGAGAAAAGGTTGATCTGTGTAGAATCTCATGATATAAGAAAAGATTTACCCTCCTCTACATGTATCCTAGTTGGTAGAAATCAAATCTAGATTGTATGATGAAGAAATAGGTGAAACCACGGTTGGAAATCGTAGTTAAGATGCTTGTGTATATTGGGCTGTTTTAGAAGTTGTTCATTTGATATTTTGAGGAGGAAATTGGTAAAATATCATGAGTATATTTTTATTATGGTTCTTAATATGTTCATGAAGAAAGAAAAGGAATTAAACTATAGCTCGTTAATCATAAACCGAGCTTGCCGTTCGTTTTGATTTTTCAGTTGTTGAAGGAGCTTGTAGTAAATCTTATTGTTGTTTGATATCTTAAACTCATTAAAAGTTAAAGAAACATGGGAGGTGCTGCCCTTTTTATCGTAGAATTAGTTTATTGATCAATAACGATAGTTTTTGACACTTTAACCGTAATGATGGTATCGTTTTCATTATTGTAGACAAAGGGGCGTCGATATATCGGTTGGTTGTCGAGCAGGAGGTTGACTAAGGTACATTAAGGCTCATCCCTTTCCTTCTTTTTTCACAAATCCAAATGAAACGAAACGCAACATCCCCTCAAAAGTGACTCTATCTTGTAATGTTAGAGATGTATATGTTCTTGTTTCCTCGAGATGTCAAATGATTCATGTTATGTTGATGTTCTTCTAATTATTATTGTATCATAAGTTGACAAGTTAGTTCATATAATGTATTCCGAGGTTTACTGACCTTACGTCTCTCCGAAAGTTTCAAAATATCATTTCACGAGTCTATCATGCATTATATAAGTATCTATTTTCCACTGAGCCGTGCTATAGTCGGTCAGGTACGGCACCTCCTGTGCACACCACTGTAGTTGGGTAAATTATGTATATACATGCATGCATCTGTATTTGGACATATATATATGTATGTATATATACTAGTATCTCGGCACATGCATTGCACGTGTATGCTGAATCATGTTGTTACTGTACCACCAATTTACCGAGATGATACTCATATAATGAACACACAAAAACCACCTCATTCAAACGGTCTCTCACACCTTCGTCTTTATTATCTTTTCATGTCACCATTTTACCTCAATTTTAAGACCAACAATCCCAAAACATAATAACCCACCCTTAACCGCCATAATATTGCCGCAAATGATTTAGAAGCTATAAAATTGTATGCATAGGTTTGTTTTAGATTTAGGAGGTTGATGTGCAGCTTTGGAATCACTATTGGTGATCTGAGAAGGATTGTTGATGGAGTTTCTTTGATAGATTTTCCAACAAAGGTAAAAATTTAAATTGGTGGTGCTATAATTCCATTGTTTGAGTTCTATTTGGGATGATTTTGAGGGTGGTTAATTTGAGCTTGGGGGACAGAGACATTATGATTAAAGGTTTTGAGTGTTGAAGAAGACGATTTTGCTGCTGCGGAATATTAAGACTAGTTTTGCAAAGTTCAAGGGCAAATCAAGACCAAGACCACTTCACAAAATTCAAGGGTAAATTTGAATCTTTTCCATAGTAAAAAAGGCCACGTGTTGAAAAACTTCCGCCGTTAGTGAATAAGGGCATGTGTGCCAATTTTATGACGATAGGGGCATATTTTACCTCAGGCTCTATTAGGGTAGAAGGTTAATAGGCACCAGAGTGTTGTTGTTCTTGTAGTCATATGTTTTAGTTAGTTACGTAGCTTCTTTTTTGCTATTGTATATTGATATCTATTACTACATTTGTTTTGTGCATTTGCTATTTTGTTGTCTCTTTTCCTTTCCCACATACCTGCATCGGTTAAATTTTTTTTAGCCGAGGGTATATCGGAAACAACCACTCTATCCCACAAAGGTAGATGTAAGGTCTACGTATATCCTACCCTCCCCAGACCCTATTTGTGAAATTACACTGGGTATGTTGTTGTTGTTGCTATTAACTGATGACATACTTGAGCCATTTCCCAAAGTTCAATGGCATATATATTTGAATTTTTTCCCTTTTATAATAATTTCAACACGAGGCAGGAGGATTGCATGTGCTTTTTGAAGTTTGAAGTGATGGACAAGATGGTATTTCGTTTAAATTTGTAAATCTAATCCGTTCTGACCATAATGGAAATAATGTGATTTGAAGATCTTTTTTTTGGTCTAATAATATTTTGAATTGTGTGACAATCTCTCTTAAAAGTTCAAACTGTTAGATCACACTTTTAGTTTCTTTAATTACTCTATATATTATATGATCAACACCATAGATATACCTATGTATGTGGAGCATAGAGATTTCACATTATACATGGAGAGGTATGCGCATACATGCAATAATGATGTGTGTAATGGACATAGCAGGATAGAACTAAAATCTAGGACCTGAGTTTTGAATGAAAACGCTAGTAGATACAATGATTAGAATATTGGAACCTGATGACAATTGAATGTACTGTACCAAAGAAATTTAGATAGTAAGAACTGCAGTGGCAGAGCCAGGATTTGTGATAAGGGGGTTCAAAATATGAAGAAGTAAACACACGAAGAAGCCCAAGGGGTTCGACATCTACTATTTATACATAAAAAATAATTTTAATCATGTATAAACGGTGTATTTTTTCGTCGAAATGGATTCAAATGAACCCCCTTAGCCGTATGTGGCTCCGCCTAAGAAGAACGAACAAAATCAAAATGGTACAAAAACTATCAACACAGCATGTTATGTTTTATTCACAAAGAAAATATTAAGGAAAAGAATTCAACAATATTTTACAGCAAGAAGTGAGTGTCCATGCAACTAGCATCTAAAATAATAATTACGCAATAGAACACAAATAAATTGGGATCTTCTTCTTACTCGATTGAAAACTCAATTAAGAACGGCTGGAACAAATTGAATCTAGACTCAAAATATAGTAGGATATATATCTGCTTGGGTAGAAATCAAATGAGAAAAGAAAAAATCAGGCACGAAACTCTCGGTATTCTCCAATAAAGATATCACCCCCAATTTATTCCAAAGATTTGTCAAATAAAAAATTTTGATAAATTAATTGATTAATTTATCAAAGAAGAGTTTAATATTAGAAAAGTGTAAATTAGTTGAATTTTAATTCTTTTTGATCAATGATAAATATGTTAAAAGGATTGTTAAGAAAATCAAAATAAGGGATGTAATATCGTAAACCACAAGGAAGGTCAGTGTTACAAAGTAAAACCTGAAGGGAGGTCTATGAAAATATTCATAATTAATGTATTTTGCTAGACATAGAAGTGTTGCAAGAGAGAAAATCATGTCTTAAATTTTATATGGATAAAATGAATGAAAAGTACATCTAACTGTTTGCTTTTGTTTAATTTTTATCGAAAATTATGTGGGCTAAACACCCCCTCCTAAAAATACATCTCTTTTTGTTTATTTGGATCAGTATATTATTTTTAGTCTTATCCAAATACATACCAGAACGAATCCGGGAAAGATGAAAGAGATAAATATGATCATACCTCTTTGAAAATGAAGAATGGAAATATTTTGACTTTGTTGTCTGGTAACGGCTTAGCAAATGTAATCAAAAGGACACGACCTTTTAAATTTGAGAGTTGATGCTTTTAATATTATATATATATATATATATATATATATATATATATATATATATATATATATATATATATATATATATAATGTATATATTTTTAAACGAAAGCATGCATGTCATACACCCTCAGTGGCATTCAAAGTTACAGGTTGTCTCTCCCTATCTCTATTTATATCACTGCCTTTACTTATGTTTTTCCTGCCTTACATGCTCAGTACATTCTTCGTACTGACGTCCTTGTTGTTTGTGGATGCTGCATTTCGTGCTGCAGGTCCAGATAGACAGGTTGACAGACCACCACGATAGGTTGCCGTGATTCAGCGGCTGGTTGGCGAGCTCCACTCTTCCGGACTTGCATGTTCGCGTCGGTATGCATATGTAACGATGGCTTTTGGATATGTCGTGACCCTATCCCGACTTATGACAGTTTTATGTACTCTTTGAGGCTCATGGAAAAACGTACTGTGTACATTTTTTGTGTAGCCTTGTCGGCTTATGTTTGATGTATATGGTCTTTCATGGCGGCCTTTTCGTCTTGTACATGTATGTATATTTTATCATGGCATTTAGATTGAGTTGCTGATATCTGAAGTCCTACCTTTCATTGGATAAGGCATATGTTGGCCTTGTCGACCTTTATAATGTTCCGGATTATGTTATCATGTAATGCATGTTAGTGCTCGACAAGTAAGACCCGGGTGCCGGTCTCGCCCCTCCAGTTTGGGGTGTGACACCAAATGTCAACCAGGCATATTCCATGGTAGTTAGTAATGAGAGTGAAAGAGCTATAACTAATTCATCTAACTCAACTGGACTGCTTGGATTTGTATGTGGAAGAAGTCAAGGACTTAATGAGGCTGAAGCTATTACAATGTATTCTAGGGCTGGAAATCAGAAGTTCAAAAAGAGATACAATCCTATGCATTTTGTGACCACTGCAAGTTTAAAGGATATTATAAGGGATATTGCGAAATGGTCGTCATGCTCTCTCTACTCTCGGTGTATTTTAGCGGGTAGCTAATGTGAAGCGAATCTCAGAAATCAATGGCTCGACGATGACGAAGGCAAGCAGAACAGAGACTCCCGGTGACACTGGCAATTGGAATCCTACAGCAACTCCCTCCTCTAACCTTCGGAAACTTTCTTCCAAATGAATTTCAAACTATTATAGAGGAGCGTGAAGTCTGCAACTCTAACTCGAGCAAAAAGCCACCGACAGTGTGCCGCCTCCAGTTTTCTGAAGCTGCATCCTCAGTGCAACCAAACCCTATTGCTTCGACGACTGATGCTGCTAGTACTACTGCTCCTACTATTCCGTTGGGAATTGAAGCTCGCAAATGGGTAAACCTCTCAATTTCATTCACCCCTCTGTTTGTGCTAGAAAACCCCTAGTGAAACTGATTGAAGATGATTTCAAACCACTAGAGGATTATTGGAGAAATGCTGTTATTGGGTATGTTATTGGAGACATTCCTTATGAGAAGTATATGGATAACTATGTAAATCATGTCTGGAATTTTGTCGTTAAGCCATTCTATATCATGATTACGCTACTATGTTTTCAAGTTCTGGACGAGTGATGACAGAGATCTTGTTCTTCAATCTGGTCCTTATACTTACAACAACAAACCTTTTATTCTGAAACAATGGCAGAGAACTTTAGATTTGATCTTGCTAGCATGAATGTAATCCCTCTATGGGTTAAATTCCCTACACTCCCTGTTGGTTTTTGGTCTGTTGAACCTCTTAGTAAGTTGGCTAGTGTGGTCGGCAAACCCCTTTACACTGATAAATACACAACAAATTTGGAGAAGGTGCCCTATGCTAGTTTACTTGTTGAAACTGATATCTTGAAGCCCATTCCTGAGTTTGTTGAAATTGATACACCTGAGGAAACCATACACCAGATTATTGACTATGATTGGAGGCTAAAATTTTGTATTGGTTGTATAAGAATTGGGCATGACAGGACCAATTGCTGGAAAAATAAGTCTGCTCCACCTGTCCAAGAGGTTGCAGGGGAGCCTCCTAAGAAGAAGAGAACTAGGAACAGAAGAAGGAAAATGAGGCAAGAATGGCATCTAATTACCGATCCTCTTGATGGAGAAACAAATGATCCAATTCCTGCTGATACAACTCCTGTTGTGGAAAAAGGAACCACAAAGAATGGTGATACAAATGCATCTATTGAAAAAAACTCTCAGTTGGAGAGTACCTCCAGAGTACCAGTAGCATCTCATATACAAAGACATCGGAAGCAACAGATTTCTGAGCAACAAAATGCAGCACCTAGTCCCAAAAGATTTCAAGCACTAGATGGGGCTAGTTCCTCTCAGAAATGTCTTTGAAGGGATGCAGCCACCTTTCAACCACCCATGATCATCACAACATGGAACATTAAGGGGCTAAATAAGCCCTATAAACAGAAGAAGTTGAGGCTCTTTCTGGTAAGGAATAAAGTCGACTTCATTGGCTGCTTGGAAACAAGAGTTAAGGAGCACAAAGCAAAGAAAATTCTACAAAAAATTGCAAAAGGATGGTCCCACTGCTTAATTATCCATTAGCAACAAATGGCAGAGTTTGGTTACTAGGGAGAGACCACATCAAAGTCCAAATTTTTGATATTAAAGAACAATACATACACTGCTTTGTTGAAGAACCTTCCACTCAATTTTCTACCTTCTTAACAGTTGTGTATGCCAGGAATCAGTTGAATATTAGAGAGCTGCTGTTGAATGAATTGAGCCAGTTAGGACAATTGCAAAGTCCTTAGTTACTTTGTGGGGATTTCAACAATGTTTTGTCAATTGAAGATAAGTCTTGCAAACTAGTAGAGTCAATCCTAGAGATAGAACCATAACACACACTCTACACACTAGAGTTCCTTTAACGCATTCAACTCTAAAATAGAATAATCTCTAAATCTGAAATGCTCTCTATAACTCGAATTTATCCAAACCTCACCATTGATTTACCACTTCGACGTCCCAATTGTCGAACCAAAACACCTCTAACCATTCAAGCGGTTAACCCTTTCATTCGACCAACTAGATCGGATAACAAAACCAGTAATAGCAGAAACTAGCCGAAACTGACACAACAGGTACAAAGCTCTCAACCTCAATATAATACCACATGCAATACCTGATAACTCCTTGAATACTAGAACTTCACACTTGTTCACCACTAGAGTCATTTTTACTAGTGAACCACTGGCTCCCATTTGCCCACAGCCTAACGGAATTTACCAACTCGACACAGAACCCTTATGTATATTATACCATACATGACCATAACTTAACTATCAATCCAACTAGCCCTTGATTCCACGATATCCTTATCATTCCTCTAGACACGAAGACCCGATGAATATACCTCTTTACTGAAAGACCCGAACCACAACAGCCCAATATCTTAAGTCTCCACTCGTCACAAGTAACCCTGCTTTCCGATCTAGAGTCGATAACCACCTTCTAGAAAGGTCCCATAAGCCACTAGCATAAATTCACATCGAGGCCCAACTCAAATTCTCACAATCGAATACGAATCCACTCTCGTACTAATTGCAAACTCATTCTAACAAGCACGTCAGATACTAATTGTTTCCTTCCCAATGGTGGAGATTAACCTATCCAAATCCTCTTTTTTACGACTTCTTCCTATTAACGCGAAAAATACTAGTACTAAAATACCCTAAGAAATCTTATTTCGCTACACGTTTTCCCCAAATGTCGTCCTTATTCCCAACTTCTTTTTCTTTATTACACGCGGTCACTATACTTTGCCGAATCCCATGATCCTTATTGATCTTACACTCGTCCCAACAAATCGATGATCTAGTACCCTGCCACTGATGAATCGTTGATCTGCCATAGGTACACTCATACTATGCGCACCATCACAAAGCCTTGACGGAGTTGAAACATTTCCCTAAACCAATCATATCATCGAACAAATCACTCTTGTTAAGCAGAGAATACCCCTTGCTACTTCCGAGCACCCCAACGCTAGAAACACAGAGATCATTCGACCTTTTGTACCATCTTTCCCTGTTACACCTTAGAAAATTTTCCGTTAGCGTACAGTGAATAGACGAGCGAGAGGTATGATGTATATGAGGTTTGGACAAGTAGGAGATAGTAATCGATGATGCTAATTAATATTTCCAAAGACATTCGGGTTAAGGAAAGAAAGTTGTTAAGAGAAGCGAGTCGTACGTTGGGTATCGGAGGAGAATTACGAGTATTAAGTTAATGATGTCTTAATGACCCTTTGAGGAAGAGTTATAACATCCCTTAGAATGGTATTGAAGTAAGGAACAAGTGCTAAGAAGGTTCCATAAGGATCGGAGATCAAACGAGTCGACGAAACGATTCTCGGAAGAACTGGACAACCTACGGCTAGACATACTGGCTGTATAAAATGTATGGACCGTATGTCCAACCGTAGATTCAGTCCAGTAGAGTATACTTCACTGGACCAGATCTACGGCTAGACATACGGACCGTATAAAACATACGGACCGTATGTTGGTCCGTATATCATGGTCGGTTTTGAAGTTCTTTTTATATAAGGGACCAATTCTTAATTCATTTTCATTTCACTCTTCATCTCCACAACACAAGGAACCTCTAGAGAGTTCCAAACATTTCATCCATGAGAAAACAATATATATCAAGGATCAACAACAAGAATTAAGGTGAATCAAGTGAAGGAAACCCATTAAAAGTCATCCAAGTCAAGAAATCCCACGAGAGATAAAGTAGGGTTTTGGTGCTAAGGGTGAATCACCATTGTAAGCTTATTCCTCCATCATCTAAGGTAAGTTTCATGATCTTTATATGTTGTTTGAAGTTTTTATAAGTTGAAACACATGGATTGTAGAAGTGTATAGCAAATGGGTCATCAAATGTGTGAATAGTATGACTAGTGAGTTGTAGTTGAATTGAATCATGGAAATGGATATGTTGATGTTATGAATGTGTTATAAATGACCTATAGAACATGAAATAAGTATTGGATATAAAAGAATACCACGATGGACTTTAGTCATGATTATGGAGGATTGAAGTAGAATTGTGAAATCCGAATCATACGAATGAATGACGATTGTTGTTAAGGATATTGTGATTGTCATTATGAATGTTGGGAGTTGATATGGAATATGGCGGAAAGTAGTATAAACAAAGGAAATGCTGCCCAAATTTCTATAGCTTTAGTAAGTATGCTTTCACGACGATATAGCTAACGTCGATACGAATTCCCTTCAAGGTATAAACAAGTGCATTAAAGGAGGACGAGCAAGCGATAGAATAGCTAAACGACAAAGGTATGTGAGGCTAATCCTTTCTTCTAAGGCATGAGTCCATATGGCATGAATTTCCTCTTTCATTATGAATGATCCATCTTCAAGAAGACTACGAGCCCTTGTCCACGAATAGCCATACGAGATAAGAGATATGCTATGATTATGATCACGATAATAACAAGCTAAGTCTAGAGATGCTATAGTCTATGATGTAATGCTCCTACTAAGCTAATGAAGCTATCCATAGTTCATTGATGTCGACCATTGTATACACTCCCCTTATGCCCATTCTTCCAAGGTGAGGTGGAATGTTTACGAATGCTCCATAAGGGAATCGGGGGTCCACGACCTTACGTCACCCCGACATAACTATGCTTGTTTCCAAGTTCTAATGTATGAATTGATGATATATGTATGATGATATTAAATTATGATGAAACCATGATATGAATATGACATGAATGATAGTGATGACCATGATGATGTATAATGTACGATGATAAGTGCATGCTATGTATGATGATGTGATCCCACCGCGCCTAATTGGCCGGGCATGTCACCGCTAAGGCGGGCTGCGTAAGATTCTACCGTGCCTAGATGGCCGGACATGTCACTGCTAAGGCGGGCTGCTATGATTCTACCAAGCCAGAGGGCCGGGCATGACACCACTAGTGGGCGGCATATGATAGTTACCCGGACGCGGGTTACCGACATGACGATGTATGATTAATACGATGATGCATGTATGGTATGATGATGTATATGTGATATGATAGAGTATACGCTATGATAACGTACATGATATGCTTATGTATAATGAATGTATATAACATGTAATGATGCTTAAGAGAGGACGCAGGTTGTATCTCCATCTCATGATTTACGACATTCTCATTATGCTTATTTCATTCTTGCCGCTACATACTAAGACAATGTTCGTGCCGACGTCCTTTTCTTTGGACGTCGTGTTCATTCCCACGGTTGGCGAGAGACAGTGCTGATCTATAGGGGTTAGTTGTCGACGTGTGAGCACTCCATTGTCCGAGGTGCTATTGATTATTCTTTTGGTACATATATGTATATACTCATGATTGGGCACGACGGGGTCCTGTCCCGTCCATATGTCTAGTACTCTAGTAGAGGCTCGTAGATACGCATGTGTGGGTAGTATGGTCCCATGGTCTCCGTGTATATGTATATGCATGTATATGTTATTTTGATAGCCGAAGGCTTATGTTTATAAAAGCAGATATGTTTTATCTAATGATATATGTCTATGATTATGAGCATATAGTATGAATGAGAGCACATAGGTAACGAAAATGAGTGGTGTTCGGTGGTTAGCCCCGGATACCCGTCGCGGCCCGTAGTTCGGGTCGTGACAGAAGTGGTACAAGAGTATAGTCTTATTTATGGTGTGTTGCGCGCCACGCTAATAAACAGGAGGCTACAGGGCATTTAGGAAAAATGACCATCTTTCTTCATATGAAATCGTGCGATAGGGCCGAGTATAAGATTTAAATCCTCCCTAATGAGTATATTGTGATTTCAGAAATGCCACCAAAAGGAAAAGCTAAAGCTGCCCCGAAGGGCAAAGTTACTATGAAAATGTGGGCAGAAAGGGAGCCGCCCATGAATGCAAATGAGGATGAATCACATCATGAGGCCTTATCTAATGCCTCCACTACTCCGCCTATTACGGAAGAGCAAGAAGGGGCTTCAGCTCCAGCTCCTATGCCTCCAGTTCCTCCACCGGCTACATCGGGTCAACAAGTGACCGAGGCTATTAATTTATTGACACAATTGGTTGCCGCACATGCACAAAGGCAAAAGGCAGGCCCAAGTGATCGTTCAGCTAGTACTAGAGCCCGTGACTTCATGAGCCTAAATCCTCCGGAATTCTTCGGGTCAAAGCCAGATGAAGACCCGCAAGGTTTTATTGATGAAATGTTGAGAACATTGCGGATTATACATGCTTCTGAGACCGAATCGGTGGAGTTAGCGTCATATAGACTCCGAGATGTGGCGGTATTATGGTATAACAATTGGATAGCGTCGAGGCAAGAGAATGCGCCTCCTCCCGTGTGGCAAGAGTTTGTTGATGCCTTCCTTCGTCATTATTTGCCTCCCGGAGTCTGAGCCTAGAGCGGATAGATTTCTGAATTTGAAGCAAGGTAATATGAGCGCCGAGAGTATAGCCTTCAATTTAATTCTTTGGCTAGATATGCTCCTACTATGGTAGCCGACATACGGGCATGGGGTGCACAGATTTGGGAGTGGCTTAGGGCCACATTTATTCAAAGATTGTTTGATCGCTTCATTGCAAGACGGGATGGATATTTCCCGCATTCAAGCCCATGCCCAAAATCTTAAAGGACAACAACCTCCGCAAAGAGGTGACCGCGATGTTGATAGAGGGCAAAACAAAAGGGCCAGATCCATGGGCACGGGTAGTGATTATAGAGGGGGATCAAGATAGACATACTCTAGGCACTCAGGCCAGTCAGCGACGAGTGCACCTCCCCGGTCCCACAGGGCGGAGATCCGATCGCTCTTTCCGTTCGGGACGGGCCGAGTTCGGGCCCCAGGGTTCTCGGTTGGGGGAGATTACGGTCAGGAAGACCGCGGTTCCTCGATGCGACCGGTGTAGAAAATTGCACTCGGGACTATGTCGCCGAGACACGGATGCATGTTATATTTGTGGGCGGACGGGACACCGATGCGAGAGGCTTGTCCTTCCCGGTGAGATATGGTCGAGGTAGGGTTCGGCCAACGGAGGTTCGGCGGGGGATGCTTCATCGAAGTCGCCTGCAGGGGTTCCCCCGCATTCCGAGATGCCGAGGTAGGGGCCGCGGGGAGCAAGTATGCCAGTGCCTACAGCACCGCTTATATGCTTTAGCCGGACGGCAAGATCTTGAGTCATCTCCAGATGTGGTCACAGGTACATTGACGGTGTTTTCTCATGATGTGTATGCATTGATAGATCCGGGCTCCACATTATCTTATATTACCCCCTATGTTGCTAATCGTATTGGGGTGAAACCCGAGCCGATCAAACCTTTCGAGGTATCCACTCGGTTGATGATCCCGTGATAGCTAAACAAGTGTATAAAGATGTTATAATTGTAATATGTGATCGCCAAACCAAGGCGGTTAGTGGAGCTAGAAATGCTAGATTTCGATGTTATAATGGGTATGGATTGGTTGGCCTCATGCTATGCTAATATTGATTGCCGAATGAAATTAGTTCGATTCAATTTAGGGAGAGCCCGCGCTTGAATGGAAGAGGGCACACGGCAACTCCGAGAGGTAGGTTTATTTCTACCTTAAGGCAAGAAAGATGATCGCCAAGGGCTATATTTATCATTTAGTCCGAGTTCATGACACCGAGGCAACATCGCCAACTTTCGATCGTCCGTAGTGAATGAGTTTCCGGATGTATTTACGAGATGAACTTTCAAGCCTCCTCCGGAAAAGGGAGATTGACTTCGCCATTGATGTGTTGCCGGATACCAAGCCTATTTCTATTCCTCCTTATCGAATGGCTCCGGCAGAATTGAAGGAATTAAAGGCTCAGTTGAAAGATTTGCTCGAGAAGAGGTTCATTAGACCCAGTTCATCACCGTGGGGAGCACCAGTATTATTTGTGAAAAAGAAAGATGGCTCCCTACTGTCACGACCCGAGCTACGGGCCGCGACGGGTATCCGGGGCTAACCACCGAACACCGCTCACTTACCTGCTTATCTGCTATTATTCATACTATATGCTCATAATCATGTAAAAGCGGAATCTTTTACTGAAATACATTTGCTTTTATAAACATAAGCCCTTCATTATCCAAAATAATATATACATGCATATACATAAAAGCCGGGACCGTACTACCCCGCAACGCGTATCTACGAGCCTCTACTAGAATAC